>NW_007577829.1:419056-453338 GCF_000690725.1 Stegastes partitus
ATTTGACTATGTCCTTTAAAACCATCACTGATTACTGAAAATGAAACTGTTTTATGATGCAGTAATGCTTTGGTGTACCGTTGGCTACTACTATTTTTATTTATTCATTTATTTAATAGCTAACAGATTTTTTAAAAATATGTATTTTGTTAAATTACACACAATAACTAGCAAAATCACAGAAAAAAAGTATCAATTTAAGGGATAACCATAAAAAACAGACCAAATCTGACATCAAAACCCAATATTTTTTGAAATGGTACTTCATTCTTTTACAAAAGTTTGATCACTAAGTTTAACTAATTTAGCTGTATATAAACCAGCAAATATATTTACATGTAATTTTAGAGGTATTTGCCATTATTTAGTTTTAAAAAAGTCTACTAAAGGTTGGGGGGGGATGTGTAAATTTTAACTACCATTTTACTGATTTTTCCTGGTTTGTAAAATTACAGACATCCAGTAAAAGCACCATTAAAAATACGATTTAAAACTGGCCAAAACTATAAATAATATACACGTCAAATATCTGTATTTTCACAGTAGTAATTTCCAGTGTGTGACTGTGTAATTACCCTGATGTACAGTATTTAAATCAACTTAAAATATCACATTTTTATATCTTATTTTACAGATGTTTACTCTTATTTTCACAGTTATTACAGTTTTTGAACATTCCATTGTATTGTTTTGATTTTCACCTTTTTTAATTAGACAGATTTTTTATTTTATTTTTTTTAACAGTGTAAAGGTTTAAAATTAAATTTATTTTTACCCCGGTTTAGGTTTGCATTTAACAGGTCGGTGGTGAAAGTTAGGGAAACACTGTGGTCATGGTTTAAACGAAAAAATAGAATTGACTTTCAGTTCAGGGCAGGAAACAAACAACCATCCTCGAACTAAAGTCTGGTGTTTTATTGACTCATCCATCCGCTCTGACCTCCTCCCAACACAAATATGCTGTTTTGGGGCACCTGCTGAAATGAATGCTGCTGTCCTTTGTCTTTGGAAGGCAATGACTGTTGAAAAAAAAAAAAAAAAAGTAGCACTTTGTGCTTGACTGAGCAAGAAGGGGAGTCCTGAGCCAGTCCTGAGCTGAGTGGAGCTGCACCTTTGGCACAGTGATACTTTGAGCTAATGTTAGCATAGTAACATGCAGAAAAAAAATGAGAGTGCTAACACACTGATGAAAGGTTGGTGTTATGTTTACCATGTTGCCACCCTGGCTGCACCCATGATTGTTAAAATGCTGAACTGGTGATGGAAAATGGACAGAGGAAAGGCTAAGAAAATGATCAAAGTTGTTTCAGTTTAACCCAAAATTTCATGCAAGTTCTTCCTCTGTTGAGACCTTTTACTCAAAACCACAAATGTCAGCCTTACGGTGTCACCAGGGGAAAGGTCGGGGAGTCGACAAAATAATTTCTGTCTCTTGGGACCAAGCGTACAAAATGATGAAGTCTGGACCACAGTGGTGGAGTAACCATCAGAGCAGCATTGCCAACCATGAAGCCACGCTGCTAGCAACAGTTACATCTGTGTGTATAAGCAGTAAATCTTCTTGTTTGCCAATGAAAGTTAAAATAAAACCTTATCAAGCGCTTTAAGGAGTCACTAGGTAAACAAAGAAATGCACGCTAGAAGAAGACTAAGCAATGAGCTATAAAAATAACTAATTATTAGGCAATGTTGAGTAAACAGAAGCTATAAAAATGAGGTTATAAAATTATATGTTCAGAGATTTAATTGATGATAATGTCTATATAACATAAAACACTCGCTGCGTGTCTCTGTGATGGTATGTATGCTTGTCTCTCTACTTGTTCTGTCAAACCACCTTGCCAGAGCAAGCCAGGTGAACTGTAGAAGGAATTATTTATGGTCTTGTTATTGGTATCTCAATGCCGAGTTGCTCAATATTAACAGCTGATGCTTCCCTTTGTGGTTGCGTGAGAGAGCATAATCGTAGTAGAAGTAGAAATCAATAAAAGTCACTGATATAAAACAACAGAAGTGACAGATGGATTTTTTAAAAAAGTGAGCAGACAATAAAAAGAGTGACTTCTGGAATGAGTGTAAAAGCAAGTCCTAAAACTTCCTCCCTTCATTGGAGTCTGGCTGCATGCGAGTCACAGAAAGCTGTCTTTGTTGTTAAGTAAACACTGTCAGGAGCAAAGATGTTGCACTCAAACCAGTACAGAAACTCCAACGTGCGTGCCTCATTTGCATGTGCGTGCGTGTGCCTGCATGCGCACAAGTGCAGCGTGAATGTGTGTTCGCCTTATAAACAGGGGAAAACAAGGACAGTTGTCGCTCACGGCAGCAAGCGTGTGAACTTGCAAGTGGATTTTGATCTTTGGTACTGAATCTACCCCGTTCTCCCCACAACGCTTCTCCTCTCGTGCCTGTTCTCGTGGCGGTGGAGGAGAGGAGACGCCTCTGTAAATGTTTACCGTGTGAGAGTTTGTTAAAGATGTGACCGGAGAGTGATAAACATAAAACATCTGGACGCAGACCCAACATCTGCCGCCATAAGGACAGTTGACATAGTGAGAACCGCCATAAGAGAAACACTGAAGGAAAAGAAGAGTGAAGAAAAACAAAGTGTGAAGAAAGTTGGAACTGAGGACTCAAACTTAACAAAAGTCACCTGATTTAATCCCCTGATTATAAAAAAAGACCTACACTTTACTGAAAACCACTACACAACATTTGTCTCTGCTTCTCTTCCTTCCTCCGTCTTCTTCTTTTTTGTAGAAAAACAGCCGAATAGTTTAGGAGTCCAGCACCCAGTGCAAGGGTGGGCCATGCAGAATAGGGAAAACAAAGCCAACGAGGAGCAGATGTTCAAAAACACACACACACATGGAGACACACTGATGCAAGCACACACATTTGGAGTATATAGTTCCTGTCCTAGAACCGAGACCACAACCTCACCCCTTCTAAGCACACACAGACTCAGAGTGAAGTAAAAAAGGAGAAGTTAGGGAACACACAAGACATTGAAAAGCATCCTCAGAACAACACAGGACTTAGTAACTCTGCAGAAACTTAACTATATTTCCAGTAGCGTTCATGCTTTTTGTAGCCTTCCTGACATGTGTGCATGTGAGTGTGAGATTCAATCTGATCCACAACCATCAGAGGAAACAGCTGCATGGACCTGTGTGGGTTGAACGAGGCAGGATTCGCAGATAACCTCCGACTTCTTGGAGAGGAAGCTTGGAGAGAACCTCAGGAAGCTGCTCTCAGGACCCGACGCACAAAACAGATCCTGCATGTACAGAGGCAGCAAAAATAAACACAGCTTTCAGGTGCATGGTCACAATGACTCGAGTGTGTGCATCAGCACCTTGCCCTATTTTTTTTTTACTACATAGCACGGCACACGTGCAAGAAGTTCACTCGGCAAGTTTGTGGATACAACAAAACAGCCACATATAACGTGGTATGTTTTTAATACGTGTTAATTTAACACCTGAACAGTTTTTGCAACACCTTCACAAACAAAGTCATCAATCAATCAGTCAACAGCCCATCGACACTATTTGCTCAGTATGTTCCCAAACTCTTGAGCAGTTCCCTATAAAAAATTTTTTTAAAAACCCACCTCGGGCGAGGGGAGGAGAACTTGGCCCTGTGCCTTTTATTTCAGAGGCTTTGCACAGAAAGGAAGCAGCCTGAGTAGTTTCATTGTAAGTTCTTCCTGCAGCTCTTGAAAGGCAGAATCATGCAGCACTGAGGCCTGGCCTCGTGTCAGGGATTTGTTTACATCAATCACCCACCGCACATGTCCAAGATGGCACAGCTAAAAAGTTCAAGTATGTTGACAGAATGGTGCCCAAAACTGGCGTACGACTGTGAAATGCCAAAGTGATGGTTTATTGTCCAAACAGGTTAGCCTTCTGGGTAGCAGCGCATTCCTCACGCGCTTCTTTATGCTTTTCATGTGCAGCATCTAAATATCACTGTCAGCATATAATCCATAAACTTTAATTTAAGGAGGTTGTAATTTATGTTATTGCTTTCAGCGCAGGATTGCTGCAAAATGAGCTGCGACGCTTGTCAGCAGATACTGCGAGGCGGCTGTACGTGACACGGAGCTCTTTCGATCTGTGAATTTCACATTCTGGTTGATAGACGGAGGATGGTGCCGTCTCTGGGGCTACGCTGGTTTCACTTCTCCGCTTTGCAAAACCACACATACACACACACAGAAATACGTCCCCTCACAAAACCACGCTGACACACAAACACACACACACACACGCATACGCATGCACATGAGGGCGGGTGTACGTCAAAAAAGCAAACAGTGGAATCCTACTCTCCTGTCACGTCACGCGCCCACTGCTGCCCGGCATGGCACCCAGACCGACAAAGACAGCAGGGCGCTTGTGACGAGCTCGATGAAAGTGTGTGAGTGTCTGAGAGCTCCTACGTCGACTGACAGTGACGTCTGGCGATCCTCTCCACCTCCGTCTGTTTCTCCATTTCTGCATCCCACACTCTAGTCAGACAGAGCACAATGGGAAGAGCATGAGCAGCTGAAATTTAAGACAAATATATAAAAGAAACTGGAAAGGCAATAAAAAAAAAAAAAGTAAAGAAAAAAAGGCTGGTATTCAGTTCCAATATAATCACTCCCAGACCCAGGGGAATAAGACGCAGCTGTGTTATCATTGGTGTCTGTTAAAGACTCTGACACACATACATGCACAATGGGTAATTACTGCCAGTTAGCCCACTCATTTGTTGCTATTACGCCAAAACTACTTCCTCCGCTGCCCATTTGAATGCACATCAGTCTGGAAATACCATTTAGATACGTGGGCTTGACAGACTAGACACAATTTAGCAATTAAGGGAAATTTATCAATCAGGTGCATTTTACTTACAACCACCTGCTGTAATGTGTTCGCAAATAAGTGCAGAGAAGCCCTGACAAATGCAGCATTTATTCGACGCACCTGCAGCCCCCGACACCCGACAACTACCTTGCAGTCTACATACAGTTGAGCACAAAGGATGTGGTGCATACTGTGAAGGTTTTGTAAAAGTAATGGGTGCATTTATGTCAAAATAAGTTTATTTGTGACAGCTTCTCAGTGTGCATTCTTAAGGTGAATTGTTCATTTGGAGAAGTAAGCTTTTTCACCCTGATGGCAGGGAGTCACACGAGAAGATTGATAACACCTTCATGTCTGCACAGTAAACATGAAGCTGCTGCCAGCGTCTTTTTAGCGAAGCTGGCCTAAAAACTGGAGAGCAACTACTCATCTAACTCTCTGCCAGTGACTAAGCTCATTTCTCATAATGTCAGACTTTTAGTTTAATGGGTTAAAGTAGACAATGAGACAAAGAGATCCTTTTAGAAAAGTTGCAATCTTCTTTGAGCATTTTAACTTAAAACTTTCCAAACAGCTTCAAAAGCAAAGGTAGAAGAGGTGTAGTATGATAATGTCTGCACAATTACCTTTGCGTGCTGAAACCAGGGAAACAGGAGGGGTTTTGCAGAACCACTGAGGCATCCGATACCCAAAGATTTACATGGTCGTTGACCTGGATTCAAAAAAAGAGAGAAACAGAAACGACAGAAACAGAGGCCTCTGCACATGCATTTTTAAAGCAGCCTGATAAAACGCACGCTGACACCTGCGTGGATGAAAGAAGAAACAGGAGAAGTGGTTCTGACGAGCAGAAAGAGACAGTTAGAGGAGAGAGGCGAAATCAGCCTGGCTGCATGTTGACCTCAGGTAACCTGGGAACGTGTAGGATGGTTCCCAGGGTGAGTTTCTGCTGACTGCCAACCACAGATCATCAGATTAGACTTGAGTGAAAAACAAAAGTTGTCATTATTATTATTCTATCTCATTATGAATGAAATGCATTTACATATAGTGTTAGTATTAATATTGGTAAGCCTGTTTGTGTTAGCTCTGGTAATAGTATTACTGTGACTATTGGTTTTGGTTGTAGTTCGCTGTGTGGTGTGTGTGTTAGTCATGTTTCCTCAGGCACTATAAAATGATAAGAGATGCCAATTAAACATTAATCAAACAAATGCTGTGACATCAACTATCAGTTTCTTGAAGAGCAGCTTCAAACGCTGATATGTCTTTCAGTCAGGATGCAACAAAAGCGTTGTTGCACTCAGTGTTTCCAGTGCCTCAAAATAACAGTTTAGCGATGTAGAAAAGTTAAATTAGTTGGCTTTGACCATCGTACACTGTGATGAATGTGACGAATAGAAATGAAACCTACAGCCAGACATGGAAAACAAAACAGATGAAAAGCTGTGAATTCTCTCAATGATTCAACACAAGTTTATGTTTCTTGTAATGAGACTTCAAAAGGAAAGTCTGATTCTGGAAACAAGTTTTCAAGTTGGCTATTTTGGTGCTTTGTAAACTCTTTTCAACACGCGTGACCATAGCTAGTGTTTGCTACGTGTTACCCCTCATGGCTTTACGCATCTTTTAAAGTTTCTTATTAGCGGTAATGAGGCAAAGAGCTAGAAGTTTCATTCAAAATACAAAAAAAATCTATCAGCTTAGTAGTGTAGTCCTGCTACAAGTTTTGAAAACGTTGCCCATTTCGCGTTGCCCTCTGCAGCTCCCAGTGGTTAAAGTGGAGCACGAGTCGTGTCTGAAATTAATGTCTGGCTACACCTAACTACCGGCTAATCCAAAAATGAGCCAAGAGGTTATGCGGATAAGTGGAGCTGAAACAGGACATGCAACTGTCTCTGGGCCATAAACTGTCCTGTCACAGCACCTGTCTGTCACTTAAAGCAGCCACACACTTAATTATGCACAGCTTCAGTCCTTAATATAATATAAACAAGTGAGTAAAAATTCCCCCTTCCAACACACAGTTGTCATGAATGTTAAGATCAGCTTTAGTCAGGTTTTGTATCTGGCTGTAAAAAAAATGTTCTGTAATGTTGAACATTTTAACATGGGGATCTAAGGGGATTGACTTGATTTGGAGCCAGCCTCAAGTGGCCTTTTGAGGAACTGCAGTTTCTGGGACTATTGTTTCGGAAATGTAACCCTGGAGGTTACCTATTGTGGTAAGGACATTTTTTGCAAATAAAAAAAAGAAAGTTTGCGCTTTATAAGTGTGATTTTATGTAACATATTGAATGTTGCAACATAAAAACCGTCATATATTGTCATGTAAAAGTGATGGAGAAGTTATTTCACAGCTGAAAAGCAGCAAACATTATGGACAAAGGCAATTATAGCTGCTGGGTGATGAAGAAATATGCAGGATGTGTCCACATTTTATTGTGCATCAGCAAAGCTTTTACAGCTGCTTGTAATCGCCTTGACACAGGTAAGTGATCAAAGAGTTGCTCAAGGATAATTTCATCCAGAACAAAGGAGGAAAACCTGAACTTCCAGGGTGGCCTGTCTCCTCAACAACTTACCCTCCAGCAGTTAAAGGACATACTGGTCTTGGAAAGTGTCTTGAGAATCCCACAAAACCCACTGGGAACTGAGGAAGTGCACATCAACTTTGCAGTGAGGTTATTCATCAGGCCTTAATTCAAACACACAAATATATCTGGGCCTTCTGGTCAGACCACCTGACCTTCGACGCCATCGTAATGGTCTGCCTGACAGAGCCAAAACATACAGCCTGAGCAGCCCCATGGGCCAGTCTGTGTTTTCTCAAACATGCATGCACACACACACACCCACACACACACACACACACACAAGTACAGGGTTAAACAAACACACATACATGCATGTGCACACACATTCTCAGTGTGCGATAAGAGCTGTAGCCCTTAACCTTCTGCGATAGAGGGAGGACTTTAAGTGCAGACAGGAATCCAACTGCTCACTCAATCACTCGGTGTGTGTTTGTATGTGAAACACGGACAGTATGTGCGTACACGAGCACCGCAGTTTCGGCTGAGAGTTTTTTTCTATTTCTCTCTGACAAACCAGTCTGACTGCACACATATCTACACACACACAAACACACACTCTTATGCACAAACTTACACATGCGCACACAAAGAGACACACACACAAGCAAGTGTGCTAAAGCAGAGAAGTGATTTGGGAAAGATTTCTCACGGCCGGAGTGCCCCGAGCCACACTGAGCAAACAGATTAATGATTGGTTGAGAGGGTGGAAGTGCATTCCACAGAGTTAGCCACTGATCGCAGCCACCTCAAACTCAAATTATAGGTGGACAAACACACACACACACACACACGTAACATGCTGCAAGATCACTATCTCTTCTGAGAACTTTGCAAGAAATTAGTTAGAAATTAGGCTCTCCTACTAACCCCACTTCTATTTACTTGACAAGTGTGTACACTGCTTACTCAGAAACACACAGTCTTCTGACTCCTACAGATTTAAGAGAACGTAAAGGTTATCAGAATACTTTCACACGTACCGTAAAACACGCGGGAACACATTGCATTACAAGAATCTTTAACCTCAAACAAAAACAGTGATAGCAAATCAGACACTGTATACCAGGATTGATCTCATAAATTCTGCAGCCTTAGCAGATACAAGATACTTAAAATGCTCAATTTACAGCAGCAGTCCCTCCCACTTAGACTGTGCTTCTTGTCTGTACAGTGATAAATGGAGCTGAAGCAGGAATAAAGTCATAGTTAAATTGAAAATATAAATTGTCCTGCACATTCAGGCAAATATATCTGCCACACATTTGTCAAACCATGGTGTAAACATTAAAGATGAATGAATTGCCGAGTTGGACCACATGAACTGGAGCTTCTGGCTTCCATCAGCGAGCTGCAGGGCTGCCCATTACACCAGCTACTCTGCTCCTGCATGCTTGTGATAGCACCTAAACTATTTTGACTGCGTGTCTCTGTGCAGTATGTGTGCGCAAGCTTGCACGTAAATCCTCCAGCAGCACCTGTGTATCACTTGTCAGAAGCGTCAGATTTCATGCTCAAAGAATTGATAGCCTTTCAGCAGCCTCAGCAATAACATGGCTAAGTAATGTCATGATTAACCAAGGCGCTACTGATCACCAATTTAGATTTTCAAAGAACAGGAAGGAAAACTCAAAATGAAATCGAAGCAACACATTAATTAGGAGAAGTTCTTATCTGTCACCTCAGTCTTATAGCTCTGAAACTCACTGTATCTGCTTGCAGACATTTGCTGCTACATGCAGTGCGGTTTATGTTGCTGGATTGTTTATTGGATTATTAATACTGACTAAATATAATGTAGAAAATTAGATAGCATAAAACTGAAAGACTGTGTTAAATTTCCTCAGAAGGGTACTTATATAAGTGACTGTACGATCTGAGGTGGCAACATTTTAATGCTCAATGTAATGCTGTTGTGTTTGACTACATACATGCAACAATCAGCCATTAAAACTGTCAACAGGTCAAATGAAAACCATTGATCTGCTCTTTAGAATGCAATGTTTGGCTGGAAAACCTTGGATCCTTGCATTTATGTGGAAGTTGCTTTGACATGTATGGCACTCCTACACAGGAATGGTTCACATTGACCTCCAAGCTTCTCAGATCAGCCCCCAAGCTGATGGTGTATCCACAGAATGCACTCGAACAAGTCCAATCCATGAAGGCTTCACCCTGCAGCCTGCAGAACCCAAAGGATCTGCTGCCAATGCCCCACTCCCAGACACCACAGGACCCCTCAAGAGATTCTATGTTGATGTCTCAACAGGTTTGAGCCATTTTGGCATTACGGGGGGCGGGACGGGACATGACCTACACAATATTAGCAAGGTGGTTTTAGTGATAAAATAAAATAATCTACAGTGTTGGGATATCATAAAAATGCAATATCTGTCAATATCATTATCTTTATTTATTTTTTTGCTATAATGAAAATAATGCCTGGATTTCACTGGCATTTACCGGTACACAAATGATGATGACCTCAAACTGCGTCATGAAGCGTGTAAACAAGTGTGGCTGCAGTAACAAACATATATCAGTATCGGTTGATATCGGAATCGGAAATTAAGAGTTGGACAATATTGGCATATCGGATATTGGCGAAAAAGCCAATATCGGACATCCCTAGTATAGTGCACATATATATAGTATGAACAATAGTTTACATGACCTTGCAAATCCAGCTCACATATGCTAATCTCATGTATCTTTGGTTCTAAGATTATACAAAGTGTGTGGAGTCTTTACAGTTCATTTGGTAATAATGACAGAGTACATACTATTCTAGATCTGCACTGCCGCCCAGTTATAGTGTGTTCCTGCTGATAAACAGTACCACTTGTCCCAACTACTGTTTTCAAGTTCATTTTACCAGGAGACAAAGAGTCCATTTATCTAGAGGGAGGCAGAAAAGAGACGGGAGAGAGACAGCGAAGGGTGACAGGGAGAGAGAGAGAGAAAAAAAAAGGGGGAGGAGAAAGAAAGAGAGCGAGGACAAGGCTGAACGTTGGACTGAGACAGAGGAGAGAAAGACGACTGACGGGAGAACTTTCCAAAACAGCAGATCCTGGAATGTTGGTGGAAGGTGCCACATAGCTCCAAATATTTGTTTCTCGGTCGGCACGGCAACAGGACAACCAACATGTTTATTAGCGAATCCCTTACAATGATACCAGAGAGCTGAGAGCGGGAGAGGGAACACCCAGAGCAGAGGCATGTGGACTGTGTGATACGGTCCAAAAAAAAAAGAAAGAAAAAAAAGTCACTTAAAGAACAAGTGAGGCGAAGGGCAGTTGTAAGTTTCATTGTTGACATTGTGTAAGGAAGGTACACGTGCCAACATGTGCACACACACACACAGGTAAATACAGCAGTGGATGAAGTAACACTCGGAAACAGAACAAACTACTGTCACTTAACTATGTGGTGCTGCTTCCTCCCTTCAGCCTCACCCAACCAGAAACAAACAAACACATAGAGAGAGAGAGATCAGAAACTGTCTCCACGGGTTTCTATACAATATGTGATAACACATACGGCAAGATGATCAAATCAGAAAATAGAATGTACACCGAGTCCCGTCCATTGAGTCGGGTATTTTCCAGCACCGGGACTCGCAGTGGCAGCTTTTGGCAGACAAAGTGTTTACCCTTGATTTAACCAAAAGTTAGTTTAACCTTTGCTGAGTTTCGGTGTTGTTGCCGTGGTTACAGGCATTACAGACTATAGGCTTCCATAAACACTGAACATTTATAGTGAGTGTGTATAACTGTCAGAGAAGAAACAGCACACTTTCCCTCTTAAAAATGAAAAACTGAATTCATAAGTAATTGCACGTGCAATTCGTCAGTTTAATACACTCAGGGGTTTTGCTGTTTCAGCCTCACCTGGTCCTGTGTGAGAAGCAGCTTACTGAGACTAATATAAGCAAACTTTAGGTAGATATTGCTGTTGTGTTGCTGCATATTTCATTTAAAATGTCGCTTGTGGTTGCATTGCTGGCTGTTTACCAAAAACATATGAGCCTGTATTGGAGAGAGACGTGATGCAGACCAATGAGGTGTGTAGGCACCATCAGTGAACACGCTAAAAAAAAGAACATGACCCACAGACAAAAACGCTGCTGACCACAGGTGGCACAAGGTCCCACAACCCTTTCTCTCAAAAATTATGTTCTTATATAGCTAGATTCAAAGCTTAAAGAGGCATAGAGTCCATGTAGAGAGTTGGAGGCATAAGTCAGCAACAGGACTTTCACCGACGAGACTGAAGTTTCATGTCCTGTGTGAGAACATTACTCTTAAACTCAGGTTTCATTTTCTCTCATTGTTCTGTTTTGGTTTTCACTCGCTGTTTGGTTAGCTTTAGGCACCAAAACTACATGTTTAGGTTTAGGAAAATATCATGCTTTGGTTGACTCTTACACAATGATAGCTGCTTTTCAGAAGCTCGGTTAGGTTTGGGTACCAAAAATACTTGGTTAGTTTTAGGAAAATAGCACGGTTTGGGTTAAGATGCAGTCCTTTTATGACAAGTTTGAAGCTTTACCTCCATGTCATCGGGGAGATGAGTCCTGTTCCATCTAATGTATGGTTATTTTGCTAAAAGGAGTGACAGAGTGCAGTAAAATAAATGTCAAAGATATATTGATTTGTATATGTTATATGTCGCACGCAAATGCAATCTGTCAGATAATACATTATAGTCAAAGCATAATTCGGGAATACAGTTTAGTTGCATAGGAATGTCATTTTTGAAAGACTTAGCAGCAGCAGCTTAGATATGAACTAATAGCATTTTAAAGGCTGTCAATGATTTACCCTCAAGCCATACAATTCAGCACTGCAATAAACAGACACAACATTTTACCTCAATGCATTAAATTTCAAATTGATCATCAACACTTCTATTATCTCACACTAAAATCTGAACAAATGCTTCACTCTGTTTTAATCAAACACTTGGAGCCTTCTGGAATCTTGAAATGACGTTTCAGGCTGCACGGAGACTCTTTTGGCCTCAAACAAGAGAAAAGGTGAGAAAGTCAACAAGATCAGCTTCGTAGCTAAATAACCATCTTTGTACCATAGTTCATCTTACTCTCATTTAACGTTAAACAAAGCTGCAACTAAATATCAATCTTTTCATTAATCACTTAGCAGGGATTTACTGTTGCCTCAATCAGTCCACGTATTTAATGACATTGACAGTGAAAGTGTGTTGTTTTGGCTCCAGTATTTAGTCAGCTGCAATCAGCACATCAGTGATGGCAGAAAAGTCCAACGATAAAGTTTCCAAGACTTGCAAAGTACTTCACATTATTAGAGAACAACAGCATGGTTTGTACACTGTGAAAAGAAAAATCTCAGAGGCACTATTCAGTTTGATGGCACTTTACATCTTTTTGCTTCTCTCCATGCTCACATATACTGTATTCTAATGCAGCCTAATTCCCAATGAAACTGTTCTCATTATTTCTATGCAGCAAGTGTGAAATAATTAAACTACATGGTAACCAGCAGATGGGCTGCAAGGTGGCGCAGTTGGTTAGCACTGTTGCCTCGCAGCAAGAAGGTCGCCGGTTCGCGTCTCACTAGGGGCACCGGGATCTTTCTGCGTGCAGTTTGCATGTTCTCCCCATGCAGCGTGGGTTCTCTCCGGGTTCTCCAGCTTCCTCCCACAAGGTCCAAAAACATGTTGAGGTTAATTGGTGATTCTAAATTGTCCGTATTGTCTGTCTCTAAGTGTGGCCCTGTGATAGACTGGCGACCTGTCCAGGGTGTCCCCTGCCTTCGCCCTAAGTCGGCTGGGATAGGCTCCAGCCCCCCCGCGACCCTAGTGAGGTTTAAGCGGTGTATAGACAAAGGATGGATGGATGGATGGATGGATGGATGGATGGTAACCAGCAGTCGCTTCCCAGCTGCTGCTCTGCACCGTTAAAATCGTGGGTTTATAACCACTATGCGGTTCAACAAACTCACCATGACTTAAAGATGGCGGCTCTGCTGAGAATTTGGTGAAATTTGCGTATCCCTGTATCATATCATATCATTTTCAGTGCTTTTGTTGGTTTTAGCAGTAATTCCTTGCCACTTACAATGTTCATAAATTAGGGACGTTACAAAGAGTACCCCATTATGTTTTAATGGTCACTTTAATGTACACCGATAAGATAATCACATATTATCTATAGTGGTAGCACAGTATAAAATGGCATAAAATCCTTCTTTCAACAGCCAGACATCACAGTCCGAGCCCCTCCCCTGCAACTATAACACCACTCAATATTGATCCGTGATCAGGTTTCATAGCTGTCTCAGAGGAGGGTTGTGAGGATGATCTCTGTGTGCTTGAGTGTGTTCATGCCTGTATACATGTGTGCACGAGATATTGAGGAAGAAAAGAAAGCCAAGGAAGAGAGAGAGGAGTCTGTTTTTACTGCTGCACGTCTCTTGTTTCATAGGACTGCATTCTGCCAGATCGAGCTCACCTAAACCGATTGCATGTCCAGTAAAGCCTGAATATAATTTAAGGGAAACATTCACCGCGCCCTGATTCACTTTGTGTTTCTGACAAGCCCGTATTTATGTTCTCTCCTTTTCGGTAAATGCGACAGAACAAACTTCCATTCTTCCTTCTTTCAGCCTCTTTCTCTCACCCCCAGACTGAAACTGCTGCTCGACTTAAAACAATCGCTCAGTCCTGTCACTCTCTTCCTCCCTCCCTCTCTCTCTCTTTACTTTTTTTTTTTTTTTTTTTTTATTGCCTCTGAAAAGCCAGGCTAGAATAACCAGCAAGTCCAAACACACGCTGACAACCTCCCAGTCGCACTTGTACACACAAACAACACAAACACACACATGTAGACCTACTAAAACAGAAACACACACACCTTGTGCGGTTGGTAAGGTTCCCTGGCTTGTGGAGGTAAATGGAGTGGAACAGGTTAGCATTGCTGCCTTATAGTATTCCACCTGTACAAACACAGTGCTTGATCATGGCTAAACAGACTCACACACACACACACACGGACACACACACAAAATAGTCCTCCATCTGGACTGAGGCACTGGTGGGTTTTAATAGCTATCGATCATTTTCCCCCGTGACACACTCACACACTCACCTCCCTGTTACAGGCCGAACAGAGCCAGCTGAGGACTCATACAGGTCCCTGGGTGCACACACACACACACACACACACACACACACACACACTGCACATGTGCACACAACCTACCATGCAGTGTCAAAAAGGCCATTTACTTTGCCTGCCTGTGTATGCGTGTGTGTGTGTGTGTGTGTGTGTGTTAGTGCTTTTGTGTGCCTCTGAGTGTACGCTTGTGTGCGCGCGAGAGTCCTGCTGTGGCTCACTCTGCCTTTCTTTTTAGATGAGGTTATTTAATTTACATAATGAGGCCCAGACCCACTCTCATAGATTGAATTACTCTGAGACAACAAATAAAAACGAACGCAGACAAGCACCGCTACAAACATACAAATCCCAGTCTATGCAGCGCTTTAACTGGACTTGTTGTCTCGCTTTACTAGTGATAAAAGAGCATCTGTAGCCTTGAAAAAAATAAAATAAAAGTAAAGTCACAGAACCTGCAGGGTGCCCACCCTCACCCAATGATGTCATTGCACACTTGCGAGTGAGTTACGGTGCGCTGAAAGGGTCAAAATGAGGGAGAGCCAATCGATATTCTATACGATTCTGACCCATAAATCTGAGATGTGATTAGTCCGGGTAGTTAGTGACCATTAATTGTCAAAGCTAATAAAGTCCTTTGTGGCTGAGGGTGCCAGAGAGGCTGTTGGGAACCATGGTTGATTTTATGAGCAAATTAATTAAAACAGTGCTTGGAGAGAAAAAAAAAAAAAAACCCGTCAAAGTCAGACATCAAACACATTCCACACTTGGTGAAGGGCGGAACAAAGAGACATCACTCAGGGAGATTCAGTGTGCATGTCTGAGTGTGTGTAATAATCAAACACAATGATTCCTTCCTTTATACCATGCTGTAAATCCTGAAGGGAAAGAGGGACATTTGTCATTTAGCCGCGTCTTTCCTTTTTCATTATAAAAATGGCTGCCACAGTATCTTATTAATGTATAAGTGGGTGCGTGTGTGTGTGTGTGTGTGCAACACATAATTCAGGAAAGATGATAGAAAAAAAAGCAGTTAGGGAGAGTGAAAGATGCAGCATAGGATAAGGACAAAGAGGGCAACAAAAGAAGGAAGAAGGTGTGGAATAACAGGCTGTTTTGGCAGGAAAAAACGTTAAATTTTACTATGTGGGCCCAAATTCTTCTACCTCTCTATCGTAAACTCAGTGTCAGCATCAGTAGCTTCCAACCTTGGGTCAGACACGCTCCAGAAAGTCTGGTTAGCACTGTCACCACACAGCAAGAAGGTTCTGGATTCAAACCTGTCGGTTGGCTGGGCCGGTCATTCTGAGTGGAGTTTGTAGGCTCCTACTGAGCCTGTGTGGGTTTTCTCCAGGTACATCCACACTCTTAAGTCCACAGTAGGTTATCTGGTGTATCCCGCCTCTTGTCTAGTGTCTCTGGGATAAGCTTCAGCCTTCTGTAGTTATACATGCTACAAGATGAGGCAGCTATAGCTAATTTATGTTCTAAATGCATTTTAAATGAATCTAAAACTGGTGCACTGCCTTCTGTCCGTGGTTAACCTCCTGTCCATAGAATCTTACTTTTCTATGGCATAATACATTTGCCATTGCTGATGTTGCCCAGCAACACCCATCCACAGGCTCCACCCAGGATAATGTTTTGAAAGCATGAAAGACAGCAACTTTTAGTCAAAACATAAAGATCACTCATCCAAACAACTTCAACTTTGACAAAAAGGTGAAAACAGTCACACACATGCACACAATGAATGAAGGAATGCTATCAGCCCATTGAATTGCCATTACTGCCATAATTATGCTTCAGATTAGGAAAACTACACTTACCAGTTGGCCAGAACATACACATTATACACTCTGATGAATGAAAACAGAAAATAACTCCGATTATGTGGGTAATCTCTTACAGTCATGTGTCTAAGTACATGTAGAATCTCTGCTGGTGTCCAGCCAAGGCATGTAATAGACATGTTAGGTACACAATACCAAGTCAGTGTCCTTTTCATCTTTCCAAGGCATTAAAAAAAAAAGGTTTTGTTGAATTAACTTAAACCAAATTATGATCTTTTCCTAAGCCTAACCAAGTGCTTTTGGTGATTACAGCAATTGAAACTGAAAAGTCCTAAACAAACATACAATAAACACAAACCCCAGCATCCTGGGTGGCAGCTTAGCAATCAGCTTATCTTAACTGTTAGGTATTTCAACCAATTGTGCAAATGTTTTATATTGCTTTTTCCACCATTTATCCATTGTTATAGTTATGTATCTCAGCCATTTATCCATTTACTGTAAGCTCACTATTTAAACTTCTCTGGTTGTTGACTGTTTTTATTCACTCTTACTGTACTCAAAGAGTGTCCAGGTGTTGTTGTTGCCTCAGGATGTTCTATATGTGAATAGGTTCTTTAAATAAACGTGTAATTTCAGTTTTAGCAAGTTATTTCAGCCACTCTTGGTTCAAATTCACCTTTACACAGTAACAAATACATGCACACGTTCACAACAAAGGCCGACCCAGATGCATATACAGTCAAGTGTGTGCGCTTGCTTACAGTCTGGTGCGACACACAATCTACACAGCTGGGTGCTTTTTTCCCCTCACACAACAGCTGAAACAACAATTTTCCTCACAGGGTAAGACCATTGTGAGTGTGCACCGTCTCAAAAGCTTCAACAGTCCGTCTCCCTGCCTCTCAGTCACCCTGCAAACCTCAGGGGATGTAAAGTGTGACGTAAAGGACAAAAGATCTTTTTTTTGTCAGTGTTTCGGTGGTTTTACATGTGTGTATTTCCTTTGTACTGTGTAGCGCTTTGGCCAGTGAACTAGTTTAACTTACTGATACCAACACAAACATAGAGAGCAGTCTGAGATTTTACTGAAAAGAACTGCTGAAACAATACAATTAGGCCGCAGCCTGTTTCCATCACAGGGGAAATCCTGCTGCCTGGACGGCCACTGATAGGAGTAAGATGAGAGGGAGAGGGCCGAGGGAGAGCCAGAGAGGAGGAGAGAGATAAGAGAGAGGCAAAGTGTGTTGGGGGATAGAAGAGGAGTACATGTGGGATCCAGTCCAGAGGGAAAAATAGTGCAGAGGTAATGTCAGAATGAAGGGAGTAACAGATGTGAAAGAAATGGCAGAGAGGAAGCGATACTGATAAAGAAAAGTTCAGCGAACAGCGGAGGTTAGTCTGTGGGTGGAAAGTCTACATGCAAGATAACTGAGAAGGTCCAGTTGCACCACGTAAGGTCAGGATGCAGCTGAGCGGGAACACTGAAAAAAAAAAATGCACACAACAAAAAAAACGTGATTCTTTATCTTGAAAGTGAACCACAAATGCAAGAAGCAGAAAGGAGTTTCTTGACCTTTGTTGATGTCTAGATTTAAAAAGGTTTTGTTACAGTAAAACGCAAGCCGTGACATTACTCTTACCTCCGACTTCAATTTCTGCAATCGGTTTACCAGTATACGGTGAAAACCTCTGATTTTAACTTATTTATTACTGGAAATCTTTTAAGATATTGTAGGCCAAGAAAAAAAAACTTTGATGACTCAGCGCCCCATAGATTGTTCCCACTTTGTCGTGGTACTTGAACAACTTTTGAGCAGTTTTTGTGGTGTGGCAGTCTGCGACGATTTTAAATGCACTGTAAAATAAATAAACAATTAAAATCAGTAAAAACACTGAAAATCTGGCAGCAAACTTGCCTAGGAAAATATGTTAAAAAATGATGGAGCACCGCAATGTTCATAAACTGTAAAAATAACAGCACATGTGGCCAATTTAAATATAGTAAAACAGTGTAATTTTACAGTCACACACTGTGAAAAATATATTACTATTTATATTTGTATAACATTTGATGTGGACATTGTATATAGTTTTGTATGTATGTTCTGTTTATTTGGCAGTCTATACCATGGTGGTGCATTTCTACCTTGAAACTGTAGTGTATTCATGATCAGTCTTCATGAAAGGCTGAATTACTCCAATATTACAACTTGCCATTATGTATAAGGGAGTAGTGATACAGGTGAGCTGGTGTGCTCGAGCAGCAGCCAGTGGTCAGTAATAGAGGCAGGAACTTCCAAGATGTGGACATTCTAGAGAATTACCGTTAAGGCATTTTTAGACTGAAAGAGATTATGTTCATGGAAATAACACTTCTAAATATGCAACTCCAATGCTCACATGAGTTTGTAGGGGTTAAATCAATAACCGTGACATGAGTCAGTGCTGAGTCATATTTTACTACTGACTGCCACAACACTCTTTGCTTGTCAAAAACACGAAAACTTGCAACCACAAATAATTAAATCTAAACACTGACTCACTAGTCGTTCGTACTAATCAGAATTATTCACAAAAGGGTCTCTGTGTTACTGGTGGCAGTGAATCACCTCAATTCAGTTTAATATTGTGTGCTGATTGGGGGCTTGTAAATCATTTATATGTAGCAATGGACACAAAAAGGCAGAGTAGAAATTATAGGTGGTCTTTATCAATATTTATTTCTACTTTTCTAAATGTAATTTTATTTTTATTATTATGATTAGTATTTTTATGATTATTATTATTATTACTATGGGTATGGTTGCCCTGAATTCAACCACATACTCCCCTTCTGTCGCCAGCCTTCTACATTTGAGGACAATTCTGAATAAGTACTTTATGACCACCGTTGACCAAACTGAACCAGGCAGCAGCGGGATATCCTACCCTCACGGTGAATAGTCACTTAAACAGCGGGGTTCCTCCATGCTAATTTTCCCATACATTCCTACACAGAAAATGACTTTGGCAAGCTACCATGCTGTGGTTACCCTTTTATAACTTTACGCATGGCGACCAGGGAAGAAAAGCAGACCCAATCCGTCCAGCGCTGCAGTCATATTGAAACATTTAGGGGTTCTGTATTAAACACCGTTTGAAAGTATATAAAACAGAATTTGCAGAGGTCTGACTTTTGCCATGGGATCCGACTCCAAAAAGAGCTTTAATTTAAATGAGATAATAACTTTAAATGACATCATGTGTTTTGCTTTAACTTCATTTGTCTGTTTGGGACAATGGGTGAAGCCATACATGCGGATCCCTGCTGTCAGGTGGCGGGCAGCAGACCACCTATGTGCTTTGATTTAAATGAAAAGAAGCCATGAATAGATGAATGAGCCAAAGAGGATAAATATTTCAAAATGTGCCAGTGGAACACCGAGCGTAAACAAGCGTCTAAACAACTTGTGCTTATTCTGTTTGCTCTCATTTCATCCCTGACTGTTATAAAACTACGACCAAGTGAATGAAACAGAAAGGGAAAGAAATACTGCACAAGTTTGACTCACCTTAACCTTTCCCTGATGGTCATAAAGCAAAGCAAAATTGTCTCATGTGTTTAAATCATACAAGAAACTGCCAAAGATCAGTTAAGTCAACCAGTTAGATCAGATTATATCTGACTTTATTGATTGCCACAGTTTGACACACACACAACAGTACATAAAGACAACATTAGCAGCCATAAAAAGTCAGACTGTGGTGGTGTTTTATGATCCAGGTTCATCCTCCTGAGGTGCCTCTCTGAGCCAGTCAGCGCCAGGGGACTGATTTACTTGTCACACAAGGGGGACATATTTAGACTGGATGTGCTGGAGAGTGTGGGCAGTAAAGCTGGCAGGGCAGAAGATGACCCAGACAGTGGGAGTGTGGAGGACTGGAGGGGAACACGTAAGACACACCGGTTAACCTCCTGCCATTAAAGCAGCAGTGATTTCTGACCGAGGGCCAGGGGACAATGGACTGCACTACACTAATTACACACCCTGACATGGATAATAGGAAATGTACTCGCTCTTTATGAGGGTGAACAGACGTCTGTAGATCCGTCTTTAACAACTCGTAGTCGCAGAAATAAAAGGTTTCAAATGTGTGCGAGAAGTAATGACTGAACCAACAGGCAGGTGATTTTTAATTTTAAATGTCAAGGGACTGCTTAGTGCAGCAGAATTGACCAAACACTGCATTTCAGGTAAATAACAGCGTTTAATGCATTTCTCACTAAATATGTCAGTTTATACTAACCTGCCTAGGTGTCGGATTTTAACTCCCTCAGCATGTACACACCTATATGTGAGGAGTGTGTGTGACAAATTATATGAGACCACCAACCAGAGACCACCATGAGATCCTCAGACCAAGACGTGAAATGACACGAAGACTTTCCATCGTGAGCACACACATACATGGAAAAATCTATAATTTGTTTTCACATATAAGTTTTCTTTCATTTCATGTCCAGATCTGCGTTTGAGCTCAAATTTCTCCAGTTCCAACTCAAAATGGAGCTTTGATTTAGCTGCAGAGTAGAATAAGTCATTATCAAAATGTTTTTTTAAAGTCAGACAACCTTTTAAAAGTATAAGTTGAACAGTATATTGGAATAGAAGGAAACAATACAGTATGGCATAGAACAGGATTTTTAATGTAGGTTTTTTTTATTAGAAAGTTATTTTGAAGTCAGACAGCCTAAAAAAAAGAAGCTTAAGCTAAGTGGCAGTTTACAATTGCACATATTACAGAATAGAACAGTGTTAAATTGTAGATCTGTATTAACATGTTTTGAATTCGTTAAGAGGTACTAAACAGAAAAAAAGAATAGAATAGAATGAAATACAATCCAACAGAATCTAGAATAGAATAGAACAGAATCCAATAGAATAGAATAAATTAACTTGCTGCAGGTCATAGAAGTTATTTTAAAGTTGGACAAATGTAAAACTTCAAGCTGAATAATATATTTGAATAAAATAAAACCAAATCTAGAATAGAATATTGGTCACAATGATATATCTTAACTGCATTTTCAATGGTTTCCACAGGTTAAACGCAACACTTCTGTGCGCACACAAAGTTTGAACAAATAAAAAGTGTAATAAATAAAGCCCTGACAGAGAATAAATGTGGGTTTGCAGCAGTTTCTCAGTAAAATAACCTTTAAACAGCGCTGTCAGAGCTGCTGTCCTGAACACTGTCTGTCCCGCCACTGACAGTAAAGCGGGTAACCAGATATTCAAAAACAATACGTCATCCCACAATGCACCGCTCTTACGCTCTCCTTACAGCATTACCTCATCCCACAATCCACCGCGAGATTGAGAATCTTCTGGTGGTCGTCAAGGCAACGCACCTTATCTGCCCCGCCCCGAGCCCCGCCCTCAACCAATGGGAGAGCCCCGTCATGACATCATGGTTATTTTTAGAGAGGCAGCGGCAGCAGATAAGGTTTGGCTCCACGCTGTACAGCTCAGAGTATATACACAGGCAGGCAGAGGAGGCACCGCGCAGAGAAAAGTTAGAGCCACTCGCTGCTTTTTCATTCACTGACTCAAAACAAGTCTGGATACTTTGGAAAAAGCTTTGTGAACTGTTACAACTCAACACTGAGCACTCGACCGTCGCCGGGTGAACGAAGTAAGTCCTGATTCCTGTGTCAAGAAAGTGCGCACTCAAAGTTTTGGAAGTTTTTTTACGCAAAGAGAGGACGTTTGGAAACCTCAGTAACCAGGAAGAAGAGAGGGGGGACGAAAAGTTGTTTTGTAGAAGATTTTTGTAGCTACACTTGTTTTTGGTTCTCTTCTATGTATACCAAGATGGAAACTACTTTCTATGACGACTCACTCAACGCTTTCTCCCAGCACGACAACGCCGGCTACGGATACAGCAACCCCAAAGCGCTGAAACACAACATGACACTGAACCTCTCCGACCCGACGGGCACTCTGAAACCTCACCTCCGCGCCAAAGCCGGAGACATCCTCACCTCCCCGGACGTGGGCTTGCTGAAGCTGGCCTCCCCGGAGCTGGAGCGGCTCATCATCCAGTCCAGTAACGGGCTCATCACCACCACGCCGACCCCGACCCAGTTCCTGTGCCCCAAGAATGTCACCGACGAGCAGGAGGGCTTCGCCGAGGGGTTCGTCCGAGCCCTGGCCGAGCTGCACCACCAGCACATGCCGGCCACCACCTCCGCTGCCCAGACCAGCGTCAACACTGCCCTGCCGCCGGTCTCTTCCGTCGCCGGTGCCACCGTTTACAGCAACAACACCACCATGCGCTCCGACTCGCCGGTTTACGAGGACTTGAACACTTTCAACCCGGCCATCAGCACCGTGTCGGCACCAAACTACACCACCTCAGCCCCGACCATGTCCTTCCCAGCTGCGCCTCCACAGCTCCCCATCTACGGCCAGCCCTCCTCCCAGCTCCCCCGGCTCTCGGCGCTCAAAGAGGAGCCCCAAACCGTGCCCGAGATGCCCGGGGAGACCCCTCCTCTCTCCCCAATCGACATGGAGAGCCAGGAGCGCATCAAGGCCGAGAGAAAGCGGATGAGGAACCGCATCGCCGCCTCCAAGTGCCGGAAGAGGAAGCTGGAGCGCATCTCTCGGCTGGAGGACAAAGTGAAGACCCTCAAGTCCCAAAACTCGGAGCTCGCCTCCACCGCCAACATGTTGCGGGAGCAGGTGGCCCAGCTGAAGCAGAAGGTGATGAACCACGTCAACAGCGGGTGCCAGCTCATGTTAACGCAGCAGCTCCAGACCTTCTGAGGTGGTGACCAAGCGGCGGGCGGAGAGAGAGAGAGAGAAAAGAAAAAGACTGTAGTTGAAAGAAACGGACGCTTCCTGTGACAGTAAGTGGCTGCGTCTCCCGAAATCGTGACGGGATTTGGGACGATGTGGCGCTGACACTGGCAGGACCGGGGAGCCGCGCTAAAAGTTCCTGAAAGTGCCATGCGCTCCCCGGTGGCGCGTCCTAGAGATGGGCTCGGGACAGTGACAGTAGCCATGAACCAGAGGGGTCATGGCACCAAGCAGGATACCTTTCTGTTTCTGTTTCGTGCTGTTTGTTTATAACAGAACTGGACAGGACTGAAGTTTTCTTGATTTACACCCAGCTCTGCATGGACCTTAATCATGACATCCAAGGAGAAGTTTCAGTATTAGAGGATTTAAGAACCTGCAATAGAGACTTTTCTTGCTGTAGCCATAATGGCCTCAATTTTGGGGCGTGTTGGTCAACTCTAAACGGCTGAAAAGTTGTAACAAATGCTGCCTGACTTCTGAGTTACAGTACAAAGTACCTTTTTTCTTAATTGTAAGAAGTTAAGTTAGAAAAGCTTCAAGATTTACTTGTTTTTTTCTAAAGTTGTTTAATGGGGTTTCACTCATTGTTATATGTATATAAGATCAACTTGGAGTACTTATGTTTACCATTTGTAATAAGAATACTGTATAATTTTTTATGTTTGTTTTCTGAGCACTTCAGAAGCTAATCAATATTTAAGAAAATAAACCAGATAAAATGAAGCAACATTGCCTCTGTGTTCTTGTAAGAATGTGACAGAAAGAAGAAAAAAAAAGTGGGTGTGCCATGTCAGGAACTCAAACAATAAAACATGTTGCAACATGTTGCAAGAGCTGCTAGTTCAGAGTACCTCAAGGTAAATTCCATTAGTGCTGGTATTGATCCAGGCTAAGTGATTGTGTTTCAGCTGACAGATCAGGCTCACTTACTACTGATGGAGGCCAATTCTGCAAATTGGGGTTGTAGAGTTTGAGATGTCCACTTTGTGTCTCAGCACACGCAGATATACAAGAAGAATGTAGCCACCAGGCAACACAAAAACCTCTTACAGCTCCGTAAACACTTTATGCCACTAGAAGTATAACTCTGTAGGAGCCTGGAACTGTAACACCGAGGTACAACAGGTTGAAATGAACAACAAGCTCAACTGAAGACATCACTGATTTGATAGAAATGGAAGAATTTCAGGTTTTCAAGCTTTGGCACAAAATGCTTACTAGGGTAAAGGATTTATAACAAATATATTTAAAGTATGAAAAAACAAAAGCCAAAAACCAGAGCTCAATGTAGGGCCTCCTGTGAAACTTGCAAAATTTAGGAACACAATAGCACAAGTAATGATGAAAATGAGTCCACACATAAATAAATGGAAGTGAAAACATAATTTCATATATACAAATCTGTTAAATGCAGATAAGAGAACTAAGCTAAGTTCAAGAAATAACCACATATATATAAACAAGCTCAGGTGCAAGTATTAAAGATGATTTTATAAGGCACATGTTCTCATAAAGCAAACAGAAGAACAAACTGTTCAGTGAAATGGGATATTAATATATTTACGAGCATATACAAACACATAAATTATCAGGCCATCTTTCATGCTGTTGCACCATTTAGTTACCCCAAATTATTCTCTGTCCTTTTGCAAAGAATGACCCCAAATGTCAAAAGAAATGCAAAAAAAAAGTCTCAGATCGTTGACTACAAATGGCTCCACATAGGGTACACTGTGGATTTTTGGAATTGTATATTCTAGATGTATTTTATTCCTTTATCACACAGTTCTCTTATTGAGTACTTTCAGCAACTTTGCTATAAAGATCCTCTCTGAAAGCAGAATAGGTTAAAAGAACAAATAGTAATACAAGCAAAAGGAGATGCTTCAACTGGAAAAAAAAAAAAATAGATCAAAACACAAGATTGGAGCTTATTACAAAATCATTGACAAGTCTGCAACAACTATATCCAAGTTACTGCATTATAATGTATAACACAACACAGCCAGGTTTCCAGTTCCAACATAATTTTTATTATTATTATTTATTTATTTATTTTGGTCATCTTTGTCAATTAAGTACACTAGACACAGTGCAGGTCACAGCTAATTTTTTTAAAGTTCCAAATAAACAGGTTGGAGGCTTAGATTTTCTCTGTATCTTCAGTAAACTAAGCCAACATTCTGAATGTCTTTCCTGCTCAGACAGCAGGTGCATGTGACAGGACAGGTCAGATCTGGCTCAAAGGTTATAAAGTTCGGTGCCTTCAAACACTGCAGGACACCTGTGCTGCTAATAATGAAACACTAGAGGGCGCCACAGACCGAGTCACCATGACCTGAGCGATGAAACGCTGCTTTCTCAAAATGTTCTTGCCTGTATTGCAGCTTGTATTGGTCCATGTGTTTCATCAATTAACACAAACCTGCAATGTCAAGAATCAGACACACAGAATATTAACAACAACTGTGAAGGCTAAAAGAATATTTTTAAGTACAACAAATGGTTACGTTTAAAAGCTTACTCTAAGAAGCCATGTACTATTTTGTGCTAGTTTTTCTTCAACTACTTTTCTTTATATATTTTTTTTATTTACATAGCTTTATTTTTTAATATTTATTTTTTACTATTGTTTTTCTTTTTAAAAAACCCCACTGGGAATATTTTTCTAACATATTTTAACACATATTTGCAGCTAATTCAACCGTCTGCTTTCCTTTTGCTGTATTTTTTTGTTTTTATTTTATCTTGATACAGCCTTTCGCAAAATAAGTTACATTTAAAACCGAATATCAACAGTAAAAGAACACATCACTTATTAAAATTGACTGTTTGGAGCTGGGTCTACTCTGATCTGTTCAAATTGACTACTATTCTACATGTTTATTTGTGGGAATTGTGATTTATTATTATTTTTGTTTGTTTGTTTGTTTGTTTGTAAATCTGTTTTGATTTCTCAAACTTGGAGCAACATGACATCATTCCGGAAAGCGGCACGCTTCCCTGCCATATAAGGAGAGGGAACACTCGGAAGATGTACGTCACCACGGAGGGGGCGTGTCTTACGGGAAGTGATTCGACGCTGTAATCTGCTCTGTGTGTTTAATACCGGGAGTCCTGAGAAGTTGTACAAAGAACAGACTGGATTTACTTCCCAAGGACGAATCAGAGAAAAGATTACGACGACAATAAAGCTGACTGCATGTCTAAAATCAGAGAATTAGAAAAGACATTTCGATTTCTATTTTAAAATATATAAATCCGCATTAGTTGTAAACCCAGGTTACAGGACAGGTTCTTAAATAATATTTGGCCAATAGAGAGAATACACACAGGATAATATGAGGCAGTGCAAGTAGGTTACATCAAGTATTTATCTTATTTTATACTGAAATGTTACTTAATTTTAGAGGCCATATTGTAGTCATAGTCAGCTATAGACAGCTATAGTCTCTAATAATATAAGTTAACAGGTCTCTAACTATCTTTAATGTATCGTGCCTTGTTACAATATTATACAATAAATCTGTGTTTTGTGTGATAATATAACTCAAAGAGGTCATTCCGTTGCATAATGAGTACTTGTACCTAAATTAGACACAGTTCATTTTCATTTTAAGGTCTTTTCTTGGATGGTAGTGGTCCTGCTAGTCTTTGAATAGCCTTGAAATTTTTTTGACAGTTCAAAATTCACTTGTGTGCTGTTATACATATAACACACATGTTTTTGTGGTGGAATATTTGTCTGACTACGACATACAGTGAATTATTCTACATTATTTTAGAACACTTGTGAGAAGGAAAATGAGCAAAGTCACTGATCTTTAGTCCACTTTAAGTTTTTGTTGTGCACTACACAGAGTGTGCAAACAAATTGGCCTAATCTTAAAGTAAATAACCTTTGTCCAACATGCTTTAACTCAAATACGATTCTTTATCCTGCCCAACATGCATCACACACCTCCTCAAAGAATGATCGTCAGCTGTTTTTCACATCCTATCAAGGCTGTGTTTCCATTCAAGCGTCATACATTCTTTGTTTTTGGTACATCTTGTAGTTTAAACACAGAACATCTATTCACAAGTGTAATGATGCTGGGACGGCTTCTTTAAACACTCCACGTACTGACCGTCTCTTTCATGAATCACAAGATGAAGATGGTATAGCTCTTCCTCTCCTGAAAACTGATCATCATGATTGTTATTAGATATCAAACTAATTTGTTCTAAACGTGATTCAGACATTGAGCACATGGAGGCTTCTCTCACACATACAAAGTTATCTCAAGACAGCTACTCTAAGTTTTTGTAGCTGGTGTTTACAAAATTCATATCATGTCTTTCTCTTCATTCGTTTTAACTTACCTTTTTGTTTTTCCAACACACTGCACCTCTACAACAGAATGGATGTCATTAATATTGCAAACAATAACAGGCAGGTGGAGAGTGAGGTCACGGACCACCAATCACAGGTCAGCAATGAGTGCGTCCAGCATTTTTATTGCATAGTAAGTTAATAAGGTTGTTGATGCTGCATGTAAAATGTTGCCCCACTCTTTCTTGAAGGACACGTTTGGGGAACAGGATCACATTGATGGAAATGTCCATCCAGAGCATCATGAAGCAGATTTATTGTTGTACTATGTTATCTGTAATGACTTTTTAGACGACAAATGGTCCAGTGCCTTGTTACAGCACTAACAGACATGAAGCATCCAGATTTGCCAACAGCCCATTCTTGTCTTTCTCTTGTCATCTGTGGCATCATGTCATTTGATTAAAACTTTAAGTTTAAGTAAACATTTTAAGGTGGCCTTTTATAGTCACTGGTCAAAGGAAAGTCTACGTACTGTTATGCTATCTGATCACTATCCTTCAAAGCTGGACCCGACTAGGATGTGGATTAACTCACTGGTTGAGAATTTGTCACTATTTGAACAGCTTAAAGACATTTTGGGTGCAATTAGTTACACTTAACCCTTTTCTAAATAGAACCATAGAAAAAAAAGGTGAGAAAAGGAGAGCATTTGCAAATATTTTTGTTCAGTATATTACTACTATGATAACAATGTATGACTCTTGTTACATCTAATGAAAGCCAACACTGTTAGTTGATCACATAATCTCACAAAGGGCGGGTTAAGCCAGCCGGATCTCCGTGGTGAATGTTTTCTGTCTGTAATTTGGTTGCTAAGGCGAGGTTCTTCACTTAGCAATATGGTATGAAACACACATGTAGAACTAAAACAACAAATTCTTAGATGGACATGTGTGAAGGCTAAAGAAAACACTTCGTTTCTCAGCATATTTAAAATGTTCAATATACTAAAGGGTTCTGATGCTCAAGTGACATCAAACTACACGAACCCTTACGCAGTGGATGTGATCCAGGCAAAGAGAAGAGATCTGGTTTATGGGATCTCACAGACGGAGGATCTGCTGGATCTTCTAGTCAAAGAAGGAGCCATGACAGCAGCAAAGAGGTCCGTCATCTTGACCATCAGGACGCGCACAGATCAGAACTCCAGAGTCCTGGACATCCTGGAGGCCAGAGGTGAGAGAGCGTGTCGCAAATTCTTCCATCCATGTCTAATGCTGGTAGAACCAGACCTCTATCAGAGGATCAAGACCTACGTGGGGAGTGTGAACGAACAAATTCGAGACTCAAGGAGACAGCTGATTGGGTATCTGCTGGAGAGGGACCATGAGTGGATGGATAAATCCAAAAATCTAAATGTAACTCAGAAAATTCCTGCTTTACGTGGCATTAAAGAAACCAAGAGATCTAATGTTGAAAAAGCAGGAAGAAGCACTGTGCTGTCTGGAAAAAAAGACAAACCTGCACACGGTAAATCAGAAAACCTCCTTCACATGATTGCTGCGAATGGGGAGCCACAGTTACTGGAGGAGCTGTTGGAAGACACAGACATCAACGCTGTTAATTCCTCCAATAAGACTCTATTACATGTAGCCGCAGAACAGGAGCTTTTGTCCACCATTCAGCTCTTGATCTGTAAAGGAGCCAGACTAGACCTGCAGGATGATGTTGGTCACACAGCTCTTCACACAGCAGCCAGCAGGGGTCACACTGAGATCATCAGGGTCCTCATGAAGGCCGGGGCCCCCATCCACACATTGGATTCGCAGGGAAAAACGCCCATTCACCTGGCAGCGGAAAATGAGCACCTGGATTCTATAAAAATCCTGGTGAAGGAGGAGGCCAAGCAGTCTGAAAGTCACACACAGGACACGTTTCTCCACAAGGCAGTCATGGAAGATAACTGCAAGCTTGCTGAGTTGCTGCTGCAGAACGGAGCCGCTGTCGATGCCATAAACAACCACAAAAAGACAGCTTTGTTTTATGCAGTCAAGAGAAACAATGACAAAATGGTCAAAATGCTTCTAAACGCAGGGGCCAAAGTTGACCGTGATGCCATAAATGAAGCAATTAATCTCCATGAAGTTACAATTCTCCAGCTGCTGCTTGGTGAGTCTTTACAGATTGTCTTAAAATATGAGGCTGAAGCATTCCAGCTCATACTGATGTTGTTCACAGCGAATGCCAGAGAAGTTCTGAGCCAAGAAGCCCTGGGCTCTGCTCTGCTCTCAGCTGTTAGACAGAACCATGACGGAGTGGTGACCACACTGATAGACAGCGGCGCAGATGTGAACACCTGTGACAAACAACGTTACACTCCTCTGCTGCTGTCGGCTGAGCTGGGACACACTGAAGTCTTCAGGTGACGTCCTCCAACAAAGATCTGGTATCATTATAGGAACGTTTAATTAAATACAGTTTTATTTCAGTCTTTAGAGAATTATTTTCTTTAAGCAGGCTTAGTTACTGCAACATGTTGAACTAACTTTTGATTTCACTTAAATTATATTGTGATTTTCCCAAACTCTTTAAACTACATTGATTGAAAATGGTTTGTTTTTTTTGTAGATGTCTTTTTATGTTGTTTTCCATCTTGCAGGTTTCACTTAAAATCCTTTGTCATGACCTGTCAACATCACAGACTTCACATTAATATGATTGTCAATCACAGAGACCTGTTTAACTCCAACTTTTTCATTATGGTTTTGATGTCTTATAACCAGATGTAGATTTTGTGCATGCCTGGTCTTTTTGTTGCTTTGACCAGAGCCTTGTTTAGGAGTCTTTAGAAAATCAGAAGATAAAGTCATGTTTGCATTTTCCTGTGTGGTCAAAACATCTACTATTATTAATAAAGGTTTTAATGCGCTACATTAAATCAAGATAGTTTGTATTGGTCTCTGCCTTGACGCTTAAAAGCGGGATCAAGATCAGGAAAACTACATAATTATAGCACGCAAAGATCCGTGTTTTTCTCATTAACATCCCACGCTGCTCAGCTGAAAGACATTTAAGCTGAAAGAAAATAAGTGTTACACAAAATAGCATCACCCATACAATCACTTGACAGCTGATACAAAGAAAAAAACACAGTCCAGATCAATCAAAAGCATGGCAGCTGGCAAAAATTAACCAACAATCCAAAGATGGCAACAACAGCATAGCATAAACCAAAGCAAGAAAGAAAGAAACTCAAAAACTAAAAGTGCAAACCTGAAGCAGATGAATACAGGGAAGAACTCAAGGTGAGCAGGTGGTCCAACATGAAGGAGGCCAAGCTGGGTAACAAACAGGTGATCAAACAGGTGACAAAACAGGCAGGTATCCAGCAGGGTGGCCAAAGGAGGACGAAACAGACAAACTGACAGAGACCAAAGGAAAACACAGGGAACCAACTGGGAGACAAGATGCAGGTGAAACAGATCAGGGCAGTTAAAAAGCAGGGAAAAGACAGAGGCAGGAAGTAGAGACGGCAAAAGTCCCACAAGGGCAGGAAGTGGCAAAATAAAGCAGGAAATAAATGGTACACGGCCCAAAACCATGACAGCATGATGAATTAGCTTTGTAGTTTAATGAATTAAAGAAGGAAATTAACACTTCTACACTGGGTCAACTGATATGAGCCATAATTCATTCCCTTGCATTTGTTTAAAACTTAGCCTCAAGTGATGTCACATCCTTCTTTCTATATCAAATATAATTTTACTTCTCCATTACTGCAGCTCTTTCCGCATACTCATTAATGTGTTTTCATAAAGCATGTGTCCACTTCATTCAGTACAATTTTGCTTTAGAGTATATATGCTATACAAGTCCTTTTTCTGTACTATGTTGCACTTTAACAAATGTTACATCTTAAATAGGGACATTTTATTATTATGATTATTATGATTATTATTATTATTTCCTCAGAGTGCTTGTGGCAAAACAGGCCAAACTGGATGCCACTTTACCTGACCTCTCCTCTGCGTTGCACCTGGCTGTCCACGGTGGCAGCGTGCCCATAGTGCAGACTCTGCTGGAACAAGGACTGGACCCCAACATCACTGGAGCTAAAGGCCAGACCCCCGTACACCTGGCCGCTCAGTGTAACAGGCCCGACTTAATGGGTCTGCTGTTAGAAGCTGGAGCACAGGTGACACTCACAGCATTCCCACAACATTTGATAACAATACCTTTAAGTTCTAATCATTCTTTTAAGAAACTGTTGTAATCAAATGTACATTCAACACAAAAAAAAGTTTCTGGTAATGTTCCTATTCAGTTGACATACTGTAGTAATGTCAACATTCAGCTTATGTTGTCAGGAACACAGATTATGTTCATGATGACAAAAGAGGAACGTTCTCAAACCAACATTCAAAAAATGATTTTCATATGTTATCAAGGCCTCAGATGATTTTTTTAAAATTCCCATGAATGTGATGTATATTAACAAAAGTGGATTATTTCGCCCACAATGTACCATAGATGTTTTGGGGATGTTGTTGGGGGAACATGCTCTTCTATAAAACATTCCTACAATGTTCCACAATCTTACAAAGGATAACAAAGGAAGAACGTCAGAGCATGACTGTCTAACAATGTCATTACCAAACATTTTTAGAACGTCTTTAGTTATCCAACCTTTAAGATGAACATTCTGGGAACTGAAAGAAAACTTCCCCCTGAAAACATTTTTAGAACTTTACAGGACTTTTGGAACAAACACATTCTGACTGTGTTTGGTGATGTTGTCAGTTTTATTTTTTATTTTTTTTTTAAAAAAGGAGAGAAGAAAAGAAGAAGAAGAAAGAAATGACAGTATGTTGCATCATTTCTTTAGGTGAATGCAGTGAACCAGGATGGACTGACTCCTCTGCATGTAGCAGGTCAACAGGGTCACGCAGACTCTGTGATGCAGCTTCTTCAGGGTAAAGCAGATGCCAGAGTCAAAGACAGGCAGGGGAGGACAGCTCTGCACTGGGCAGCTTCTTCACAAAAAGAAAGCCGAGTGGTGGACCTGCTGCTGTCAGCCAAAGCCAACCCAAACGCCACCGATAACGAGAAGAAAACTGCCCTCCACCTTGCTGCTCTGGCTGGAAAAGTAGGCATGGTCACCTCACTGTTGTCCCACAAGGCGAAGGGAGGAGTCAGAGACATGGATGGCTCCACGCCTCTTCATTACGCAGCAGCTGGTGGGCATGCAGGTGTGGTTTCAGCTCTTTTACAGTCCCTCAACAACAAGGGGATTCAAGACAGGAACGCTTGGAGGAAAACACCGCTTCATACTGCAGCTGAGAAAGGTCACGATAATGTGGTTGTGCAGCTTCTGGAGGCCGGAGCAAAGATCAACACTACAGATCAGAGTAAAGACACTCCTCTGCACTGCGCTGCTCGTGGTGGACACCAGGAGGTGGTGAAGAGGCTTGTGAACTGGGGTCAAGCTGGGCAAAAACGACAAGGGAATCAGATGAATCTGCAAGCTACAAACAATGTGGGCAAGACGGCGCTGCAGCTGGCAGAGAGTGAAGACACACCAGAGCATGAGAACACTGCAGCTTTACTCAAGAGAAAGATGTTTCTGATTAAGTAGAAGGACAGAAATAAGAGAGCAAATTACAGAAAATTAAATATTTTCATATGTCCAGCAACTCAAATCATATTTCAAGCCCTGCATCATTTTCCTCGAACGGTGCTGATGCCGATCACATGCTCTTCTTGCATCCGTTTGCACTACCTGACTGAACTAAAAAATAAACAGATCAGCAGATTAGACTGCTGAGAAAGCTGGGCTTTTATGTTAGATAAAGAAGCAAGTATACAGTAAAGAAGCCTTCTTCTTCATGACCAAAACTGTCCATGCTACTGAAGTATAGAATCTTTCAAATGATTACTTTGCCAAGCATGTCGAAAAAGCCAAAATGTAACCTAACTGTATACTTTATAGCTATGATGTTCAGTGCAAGAATGATGTTGTAATACAGTGTATTGTCATACTATCTATTTCCCTATTTTCTTTTCTCTGTTGTTTATTGTTGTTGTTGCATGTGTGATTGTGACAGTGACTGTCTCATTGCTGGCTGCACAAAAATTTCCCCACGAGGATATTAAAGATTTTTAACTTGAACTGTCCTTCAACTTGTTGTGTCTTGTGTTTTAATTCGTCACACTTTGTGATCTTTTCCTGTTTCTTAGGAATAAAATGCACATGCAATAGTCTTTATCAAAAGATCTGCAGAAGTGCAAGATGTACTGGAAGATTATAGAACGATAAAGAGACTTGTCTGGTCTTCTAGTCATTTGTTTTTTCCGGTACGATTTATGAAGAAAGGGTCCAAGATGACAAATTAACTGACACCAAAACCACTGGAGACAAAGTGGGATTTTTTTTTTGTAATTTTTTTTTTGCTCTGCAACATTTGCATTTCTTTGCAACCTGCAGCCCCCCACATACTTTTCCATTTCTGTCATATGACTCAATACTCAAAAAATGCTAAGTCACAGAAATGGATTAACACATTTTCACTTTAACAGTGAACAAATATGAGTGAAAGTGTGAAATAACATTATCTTATGTCTTTGTATTTTCCTAATATTGCGAGGGAAGACAAAATATTCTACAGAAATAAATCTGACATAAGTACATAACTACAACTTAAATAATACATGTTTACTGTG
>NW_007577829.1:454027-468409 GCF_000690725.1 Stegastes partitus
ATGGATGAATGGATGGATTTTAAACATAGTACAGACAAGCACTGGTGGTATAGGTTCAAAAAACAATGCTCTGATCCATACTGGTCTTAATGTAAAGCTTCACTGTGCAGTTTTTTTATTTTTTTGAGGTGAGAGTCAAAATCCACATAATAAGGTTTACATAAGGTTTCTGCAGTTATATTTTTCTTTTCATGTGGATGTGGTTTAGGAAATGGAATTGCACCTGATGAAACGATGATGTTTTTTAAAAATGCAGAAGATAAACTTCTCTCATAATCACATGGGTAGAAGTAGACATGCACTGATCCAACTTTATCTGATACCTCGTGCAGACGCCTAACAAAACTGAGTGATGTATAATTTGTATTCTTCTCTGCTTTGAGCTCATTGTTCGTTGGCCTGCTGTGACTGAATGAATGTAACTGACTTGTCACACACCCACTGTGTATTTTGCAAGAGGCCTACAGATTCTAGATTTGACCAATTAGTCTCCGCAAAGGGCAAAAGACCACTTTAAAGGAAAAATTGAAAACTTCATTAGTTTTATATAAATATCCCAAAATCAAGGGAAGACAACCTTAACTGACATGCAGCGAGCATACAGCGTGCTAACATCCCGTTCTTGTCTTTCTCTAGTCATCTGTGGCAGTGTATCATTTCAATAAAGCTGGAATTAAAGGTGGACTTTGGTGAAACAAATGTCTGTCTAAGGGTCACATATCTGATTAACGGCCTTTTAAACCACTCCTGTTCCTGGTGAGGATTAACTCAATGGTAGAGAGTCTGTCACCACTTTAAATAGCCCAGAAGCTTAAAACTTTTTGTTCAAAATGGGCTAAATGTAACTCTTTTCTCACTATAACAATGAAAATTAGCTTTTTTTCCCTTTTTTTCTAAGTCAGAAAAAAGGGCCATTTGCTTGCTGTGTTTATATTTTGGTCAGTGCAAATATTTAGTTAAATTCCCATCTAGATAAATGCTTGATGTTAGACATACAAACAGGAGCAGAGACACTTGGTAGTTCATTTTTAACGACTTTAGGAGCTGCTATCGCGATATATTACGAGACTACAATTGTGTATCACGTGATATTGTTTTGGGTCTGTCTGTTGAGCTGCAGGGTTGAAATGGCAAGAAACGAGGAGAAACAACAGGGAAGACTGAACAGACTGTGGCTTCAGAAAGAGAGAGAGGGTAAACCGCTAATATCCGCAATAAGACTTTTAAAGACACGAACTTTAATTATTATTTGCCAAATAAAAAACTATCAAAAGCTACTTTACGGACATTTAGCTTAACCCGTTAGCTGCAGCAGTTAGCTAGCCTACAGCTGTGAATACACACACAGAGTTTCTCCCCGGATGACAAAATGTTTTATTAATGGCCACATCACTTGCCTTGTAAAATGTAAATTTCAATGTCATCGTTTACACAGTGTGCACTGTGGGATTAATGTTCTTCCTCCGAACACTTGGCTAATCGAAGCAGTTAAGCTAACCATTGTTTTTTACTGTTTCCTTCACAGAGGGACGCCTTAAAGATGTTCGTGAGCGTCGACCCAAGCTGGTAATGACGAAGTAAGATATATAAAATTCTCATGACATTGCCACAGTTCAGTCGCTTGTTTCAGTCTAAACTTTTCTTCCTCAGTCTACCCTGAATTCAGCCTCCTCTGTGAAGAAGTGGATCCCCAGCATCAAGAACGAAATAGAGTATTATCTGCAGGTAAGGGACAAGTCTTTATCTGATTTCAATTTCCAAGATACAATAACTATGCTCAAGCATATGAACAAAAGTAAATTTTCCAAGTGGGAAATCTCATCACACTATGCATTATAATCCAATACAAATGTTCAGGAATCTGCAAAAATAAGCAAAGATGCAACCATAGGTTAAGAAAAACAAAATCAACAACAGATACATTAGGGGCTGTAATGATGGTGTATGTGGTTTATTGTAAATGTGAGTGTGTATATGATTGTGAAGCAAGCTTGTGTACATGCCTACCAAAGGACACTTGCAGTATATTGATTCATCCCCTTTTTAATAAGAGTGAGAAAAGTCTGTTATAGTCATTATTATTTCCATCCATCATCTACACACCGCTTAATCCTCACTGGGGTCGTGGGGGGCTGGAGTCTATCCCAGCTGACTTAGGGTGAAGACAGGGGACACCCTGGACAGGTCGCCAGTCTATCACAGGGCCGCACTTAGAGACAGACAACCAAGCACACTCACATTCACACCTACGGACAATTTAGAATCACCAATTAATCTCAACATGTTTTTGGAGTGGAGAACCCAGAGAGAACCCACACTGCACAGGGAGAACATGCAAACTCCACGCAGAAAGATCCCGGGTGTTCTCACTGGGACGCGAACCAGGGACCTGCTAGCTGGTCTATATGATTATATTAGCCCTATATGATTATTTGTGATAGCTAAATTTTATCTATCAGGCAGCTCCTTAGCCTGTATTTAAAATTTGTACAAGCAGAGGACTAAAATACTAATTTAGTGTACCTATTTTATAGCTAAGCTTCCTTAATTTAATAGAGAATTGACAGAATCCAGAACAGAACATTGGAAGGTGTCTTGTATTATAGCTGTGTACATGACTGTGCCTGGGAAAATGCTTTATTAGTGTTTACTGATGACGACACTCCCTGCCTGTTGTTCTTTTTTTCTATAGCAATCCCAGCTTTCTCATTACCCTGAGAGGAAGATAGCGGAGTTCCAGCTGCACATTGAGGCTTTAGAAAAAGAGTACAAACGCTTCATCTCCAAACTACGAGTTCTTGACCCCTCGTGTAAACATAAGCCATGGGCTCCTCGAGCATATCTCAAAAGGAGAACAGACACACAAGACTGTTCAAGCAACGGTTGGTGGTTAAGTTATGACTAATCTTCTACATACACTGAAAGCATGTCGTGTGTTCAAAAACAGACATCTTCTAGATATATATTTATAAAAAGCTTCTTGCTTTTACTCTAAGAATAGTCTGAGAACATGAGCCAAAATACAGCTCCTGTGTTTAAAGTGATCAAACAGCTGACACAGATATACCTTAATGTTCAATAAAAGAAACACACACTCATACAGGGATGATGCTTATAGGGTTCTTTTGATTGTCAAAAAGAGGAGCAATAAGTTAGATTTTTTTTCTCCAAAATCCAGAGTGTGCTTTGTTACTCTGTAATACATATGCAGCTTAAATATGGTAAGCTTAAAAATTAAATTGATTGGCATCACAAATTAGTGAATAAATTATGTGATATGTGGTTTTAAATCATGCTACATACCTGTTTGTATAAAAATTGACTAAATCTAAGAGGTAGCTGAAACTCAAATTATTGAATGCTACTAAGATTTGAGTTTTCCCCTTTTGTTAGTCAGATAGCTTACATTATTATTAAAATGTGAGGATAGTCCCCCACATTCTGTCATTGCAGCAATGATGCCTATGTCTGAAAAATTGTTTCCAAGATTGTTTCTGAGTCACCATTTCCTATCGAAAAACCTACTGCAAGAGATGTTATCAATGGACCTGCGTTGTCTGGAATTAGAAAAAGCCCTCTCTGACAATTATCAGTGCATAGCTTTTCATTGCTATGATTCACATTCAAACCTTTGAGTTATTTATATTTTATACATTTAAAAAAATGTCTGTACAGCATTAACTTTTTTCTTCATATACAGTAATGTGGAATCAGTAAAATCTGTGCACTATGTGAATTTCTACATATGGAAGAATTAGTACAATATCAACAATACTTATATACACTCACCGGCCACTTTATTAGGTACACCTTGCTAGTACCGGGTTTGACCCCCTTTTGCCTTCAGAACTACCTTAGTCCTTCGTGGCATAGATTCAACAAGGTACTGGAAACTGCTGCAGATCTGTCGGCTGCACATCCATGATGCGAATCTCCCGTTCCACCACATCCCAAAGGTGCTCTATTGGATTGAGATCTGGTGACTGTGGAGGCCATTGGAGTACAGTGAACTCATTGTCATGTTCAAGAAACCAGTCTGAGATGATTTGCGCTTTATGACATGCCACGTTATCCTGCTGGAAGTAGCCATCAGAAGATTGGTACACTGTGGTCATAAAGGGATGGACATGGCCAGCAACAATACTCAGGTAGGCTGTGGCGTTGACACGATGCTCAATTGGTACTAAGGGGCCCAAAGTGTGCCAAGAAAATATCCCCCACACCATTACACCACCACCACCAGCCTGAACCGTTGATACAAGGCAGGATGGATGCATGCTTTCATGTTGTTGACACCAAATTCTGACCCTACCATCCGAATGTCGCCGCAGAAATCAAGACTCATCAGACCGGGCAAAGTTTTTCCAATCTTCTGTTGTCCAATTTTGGTGAGCCTGTGCGAACTGTAGCCTCAGTTTCCTGTTCTTAGCTGACAGGAGTGACACCCGGTGTGTCTTCTGCTGCTGTAGCCCATCCACCTCAAGGCTCCTTACAACCTCGGTTGTAAGGAGTGGTTATTTGAGTTACTGTTGCCTTTCTATCAGTTCGAACCAGTCTGGCCATTCTCCTCTGACCTCTGGCATCAACAAGGCATTTGCGCCCACAGAACTGCCGCTCACTGGATGTTTTCTCTTTTTCGAACCATTCTCTGTAAACCCTAGAGATGGTTGTGCGTGAAAATCCCAGTAGATCAGCAGCTTCTGAAATACACAGACCAGCCCGTCTGGCACCAACAACCATGCCACGTTCAAAGTCACTTAAATCACCTTTCTTCCCCATTCTGATGCTCAGTTTGAACTGCAGCAGATCGTCTTGACCACGTCTACATGCCTAAATGCATTGAGTTGCTGCCATGTGATTGGCTGATTAGAAATTTGCGTGAACAAGCAGTTGGACAGGTGTACCTAATAAAGTGGCAGGTGCATGTATGTGTCTTGTTTGTTTTTTTTTCTATGGATGTCCCTGTGTTTCTTGATTATCCCCTTTGTTTCTGTAACACGGAATATTTAGTAGAATTGTTAGACTTGTGTTATCTTGTCTTATTGTACTTGGGTGAACTATTCCTTTAAAACACCAGTAGTTGATGTTGTATATATTAACTCTGCATGTGTGCCTCCTCTCGTTCACAGTTAAAAACCCTCGGCCCTGTGAGTCACATGATGGTAGCAGTCAGTGGAGTCAAAGTGAGAGCGACTTGGCCAGCAGTGGGGCAGGAAGTTTCAAATCCTCCAACACCAAGATACCTTTCAACTTTTCAGAGACCAGGTTTCAAACCCTTCTCCCCACCAACCCAGGGTCAGAAATCTCAGAGGATGCCTGTGCAGTCCAGGACCAGCCCCTTGCCTTCGACCGTACACGACTGGCGGTGGCTGCCGCTGCGTTCAGAGGACCTTCAACTCAGATCAGTTCCTCTCAAACACAAAACCTTGCCAGGCTTCTGCAGGCTGGCCTGCCAAATCTGAACAATTCTCCATCAACACAAACATTTACCTCGAACAGCCAAAACAGAGAGGACAGTGACGGGGGAACAAAGGGTTCTGTTGTTGGACAGAAATTTGCCGTCCAAGAGAATCAGTCTGACTGTGATGCAGCAGAGAGGATTCCTGAGGCAACAGAGGAGAGGACTGGTCATGTCCTGGGACTAGACTGTTACACTTCTTCTGATGAGGACTCTGAAACATAATGTCACATAATGCTCCACAATTTGTACACATACAGCTCTGCTCAAACGCTGTAAAACTACAGTGGCAAGTTGTAAAAGTGGAGTAATTCAGCTTCTGAGGAAGAATACTGATAGTGAAAGCCTCAAGCAACAAGTTGAAAGGATTGGTTCTCAGTTTTGTTACATCAAACCCCGGAAACCTGAATGAATGAAATGAATGAATGAAAAATACTTTATTTATCCCAGAAGGGAAATTCAATAATGAATTTATGCTTTTGAGACTGTCATTAGTACACATGGCGTTGACTGGTTATTTTGGTCATGATTTGTCTTGTAGAATATTAAAACACCACATGGATGCGCTGACAAGCTAAAAAAAAAACGAAACAGGATTTTCACCAGAAGGGGTCTTTAATAACATTAATTTAATAATAAAAATTCTGAGTGTTTTACTATCACCAGCTTCTCTTCAGAAACATAGACCTGCATTCTCTCAGATATTCAACAAATTATGCTTTTAGATTTGGCAAAAATTCTAAATTAAAACATGTAACTGCAGTATTTTGATGTGATGCCTGTTACAAATTTATACAGAGAAAAGATGCATTTTAATTCTCAATTGAAGCCCAACTCACAAGACCTGCTGCTTAAAGGAAATTGTATGTTTCCAAAAAAGCCACACGCTATGCCATTCATTACAGTTTTAGAAAATCTTTGTCGCTTGTGTAATAAGTCATCATGACCACAACTACCTCCATTATGCAATAGAAAGGAGCAAGTCTCAAGTCGAAACTGACAGTAATTGGTGGAGATGCCTGCAGATTTAGTGATTCATTTTTTTCTCCTGGTCTGCTTGTGTTAACTGGAGCAGCAGCAGCGAACATGGCCTGGTTAGACCCCAAAACCCCACCCTCCCCCTTAACCCACTGTGTGCTGCTGCTGCTGCTTTGTGGACTGCCGTCAGTGCGATGCTTCTGGGAAATAGACTCATCAGCTTGTAGAGTGCAGACTTTGCAATTTATGGTTAAGTATGTCGTAGTTACTCTTAGGTGGAGCTCTATATACTGCAAGGTGGGTTTCCCTTTTGTCTCTGCGTGAACTTGGAGAAATGAAACTTTTGAGACAGTGGTCAGAGCTGATACCTGAGAATTTCCCTTTGAATCGCTAAAACACACACACAGCACTTTATGTGATATACGAGCTCATCGTCACAGTTGTAAACCATATTGAAGCCGAAGTTTCGGTGGAGGTCTGTGTGACAGCACTGCTGCAGCCTCCTACACCGCAACACTGGCTCTTTTGTGATGAAACTGGAAAGATGCCCTTTATCAAAAACCACCGAAAGCTCACTAAAGAAGGATCATGAATAAGTGCAAACTGGTTTTCTTGATTAACCAGCAGAAAAAAGCAGATGATTGCCGGAAGACTGTTGCACCCACAGCGAAGTAATAACTGCTCCGAAATGAACCCAAAAGAATCATGAAGACCACACTGGTAATATCTATTCACTGAGTGGGTAGAAAAGCCGTGTCAGCTTTCCTGTAAGCTCATCTATGAAGTATTGGTTGGGGTTAATGTCACCTCTGTAAAGTATTGCTGCGTCTTTCACTGCCAATTTCTCACACACAGTCTGCACGAAAGCCAGAGCACAGACATACGTCCTTTTCATGTGGCAGCAGAATCTTCCCACCAAGAATAGTCTGTGTACAACTGAAACTGCTGCATCACTGTTTACTAATATGCTGTGAGCCTTTTAACACAAGAAAAATCTAGTTTGTTATTAATGGGTTATTAAATAGGTTGACTTTAAAGTGACATTTTCAGATTCAGTGTGAAGTTCCTGAACAGTTCTCATCAATGTTGAGAAGTTTGTGGCCTGGATGCCAATGTTGGGCAGGTGACTGTGTCAGTGGTTGCTCAATCTTTCCTTCTGTGGAATTTATGCAAAGCTTTGTTAGTGATGATGAGCAGAGAGGTGGTTATTGAGGTGGAGGTCAGCTGAAACCTCGCACTTCCTTTCCTTTCTCGCTTAGCAACACTTGTCTGCGTGCGTGCTGCAAAGCAAAAAGTCTAAAGTAATGAGCACAAAACTGTGAACAAAAAGCTCAGTAAAGTTTGTGAAGAAATACAATGCAGGAAAGCAACCCCATAGGAGATCAAAAGGGTTGGCTTGTGTAAGTTTATGCAAAGAAATATGCAGTCTTCTGCGCATGCGTGGGAGGGACCAGTGGGTGGTGAGTGACAGCTGAAGTTTGGCCCTGTAAAGACACACCGATGACAGTAGACACATCCTTTCATGCAGACCTGTTAGATGTACACACAGCTTCTCTCAGGGTAGGACCTGCACCATGAGCTATGACCAGAACTACCCCTTCCCTCAGGTGTTTCTTGTGGATGGAGCTGGAGATCCGCAGCACCCTGCCCAGCCTCCGGGCCTCATCCCCTGCTGGTCCTTCCCTCCCGCCCAGCAGAGGGTGAGGAGCCGTGGGAAGAGCGAGGGCTGCATGGGAATTCGCCCCGGCTTGGCCTTGATCGTGCTGCTGCTGTTCCTGCTGGTGTTTGCAGCCCTCGGGTTCGAAGCCTACCAGATTTTGAAAATACAGAAAGAACTGAGACAGGTAAGGAGTGACATGGGGAAATACAAAAGAAGGAGAGCTTCAGTGAGGTTTTACTGATTAATTAAGGTTATGATGACTGCAGCAGTGTGTGAAAAAAAATAGATTTCAGGCTGGAAAAACAGGATGGTTAAAATCTGGTAGAACTGTGTAATATATGTATATATATAAAAGAAAAAAAGCAAGTGAAGTAATAATTCTGGAGTAGTTGCAAAGAAATTATGCTAAACATGTTTGTTTGTATTCAGTATTGCTTCTCAGATCTAAATTCAAATCATTTTTAAGCTCCAGCTTCATGCATAGAACATATAAATGTAAGACTGCACTCTTGTACAGTCTACCCTGCATTTTAGTTCCCCTTTGCTTTTCATAATTTATGAGTTTTTCAGTTTTTAAGTAGTCTTGTTATTGCAAATCCTTGTGGAACTATTCACTTTTCATTCCTCAAACTCTATGTGACAAAGAAGACTCTTGACATTTCTTGAGCTGTTTTAATGAGAGAGACGAAGCACAAATTAAAAAGGTGTGACACCTGCCACCTTTGCAATAGAGAGGGGGCGACAAGTGTAAGGTGGGAGAGGGGAAAGTTTACGCAGAGCTTCGAAACAAAGTTTAATAATTGATTTACCGTTTCGTTTGGAATCATTTGAAGAGTTAATTTACCTCAGCTCTCCTCTGACATTTAGAAATGCAAACCAAGACCTTCAAGTGTTCCATCTGTGGTCACAGGTCCAGTGAGACAGGAAATCCTCTGTGACTCGTGCTCTGAGAAAGCTTTCAGAAGAAAGCACTGAGGCTCCCGTATGTGTGTGATGTGGTATTGAAATTTGTCTGTCTCTTTCGTTTTACTTGAAGGTTAAACCTGAGATGGAGGTTGCTGCGCCTCAGAAGCAAATTGGTAGGTTTCTATTATTAAAGATCTCTTATCATAAATAAAGTATTCCCAACAAAGGGAAAAATGTTGCTAATAAAGGAAAAGAGGAGATAACGTGACTAATCTGGGGGTTGTTTCAGGTTACTACGAACCCCAGCTCAGTGGAGAAGACAAGAAAGACAGACCTGCAGCGCATGTGACAGGTAACATTTTTAGTCATTTTCACATTTGAGATTTTCTGCGCCACACATTTGGTAACATCATGTCTTTCCTGAAACAGGACGGATTGAAAAAGGACATGTCCCCCAGACTTTGCGATGGGAGTCGAAGACAGGTCAGGCGTTCACCTCCACAGGAGTCGCTTACCGGATTGAAGATGGCGCTCTGCAGGTGAACGAGTCGGGACTCTACCACATTTACTCTCGAGTGGAGCTGATGATCAAGGACTGCGTCCCCCCTTCGTTTAAACACTCTGTGTTTGTGAAGAGATCAGGACATTCCCCATCTCTGATTCTGATGGAGGCCCACAAGGCGGGTTTCTGCTCTAAGCAGTCGGGCCACACCTGGACCACAGAGAGTTTCCTCGGCTCTGCCCTGCAGCTAAAGAAATACGACAGGGTTTTTGTGAATGTATCGCACCCGACTTCTCTTAGTCATTCACATTATGGCAACTTCTTTGGTCTCTACAAGATCTGAAGAAGTTTGGGTGTCAGGTTTTGATCCCAGTATCAGTCTCAGGCAGGAGTGAAACTTACTCATCACTATACCCTGATGATGAACTGAATGTGTTTTCCTATGATATATATAATATATATGTTTTATATAATAACTGCACTGGATAGCATTCATGACTGTGGCTTCTGTGGGGGAAATATTGCACATTGTCTACATTGGCAGCTTAAAAAAATCGAGAATTGAAAGTACACATAAGAGTATTGAAGCATTTTACACATGCATAGCCAAACATTGAACCGTTTATTGGTGAAGAGGAAGTCAGTTAACACTAAGGTGCTCATTTAGCTGTAGCTTTTTTAAAATATTTATTTTAGTGTTGATCTGACAGTTTTGATGTCTAAAAATGTGCTTAGAAAAGAGAAACAGTGTTATATTGTGGTTGTTTTTAAGTAAATGAGATAATCCAAGTGACTTTTCATGTGTTGAACCGAAAAAGTGCTTTGTGAATAAATGAAGTGTTTCTAATCGAAATCTGAAAGCATTTCATGTTTGAGTCTTGTGAGGAACACCCACATCAGTCTTAATCATTGGAAAGTATTAACATGAAGACACCAACTCAGGCTTGCCCCTGATAATGAGCTTCATTTCCATATATTCCACTGAGGTGAGGCAGCAGAGTGAAACTGAAGCAGGTTGGTGTTTTGGAAGCTGCCAGATAAATCTCAAAACAAAATTTTCTGGTTCATGTACTGTGTCGTAAATGATTTAGAGACCACGGTTTGCAAGCACACTTGCATTTTTGCAGCACTTCTTTTTTTGCGTGTGTAATTTAGCGCCTTCCTCGCATTGCTCTTTTTCAGTACACCACAAACGCATATGACTGTGGATGGTGAGAAGATGCGCACGCTGGGCACAGACGAGGGGACCAGAGCTGTGGCGGGTTTGACGTGCGTTTCCTTCCTGTGTGAATATCAAGAGGGTCTTGTGTGTTTGCAGGTAGATTTTTGTGAAAGAGCTTGTGCTTCTTTTAATCCATGTGGTAAACTTCTAAACTCCTTTAGAGATTTATTTCTGTCCCAAGATCTGAGGAGCCCGGCAATGAGAGCTGAATAATCTTTTAAAACCAGAAAAGAAATGATGTATTTCAACCATGTTAGACTGGATGAACAAACTCCTGCAATAGATCAGTAAAAACCAAAACATCACTTGTGGACAGTTTATTTGTGAAGAATCCATTAAGAATGTGTCGCTTTTGAGGCATCTTCATTCACTTATTTTTCTGTTTCTTCAGTGCCACAGTGGACAATCTGTGCAGAGCAGAAAGAAATTAAATTAAACGTCTAGTTTCTGTTCTAGGCCTCACTCAAACACGTTAACTTTTTTTTTTTTTCAAACCACATATCTGACAGAGTTCACGTTTTACTCAGCAACATAAATGTTGTCCTAGTCTGCCATCAACACACTTGACACTGCATCTTGTTCTAATATTCACTTTATACTCATCACAATACTGGCTGTTCAAAGTGATACTCGCCCAAAAACTCTTTTGACTACGAAACCTCCCTAACGTCTGTAGGACCAAAGGGGGCTGTGAAAAATGTGTCCGATCACGTGATTTTGTCAGACTTATTGTATCATCTTATCTGAATCTATACAGTATCTGCACCAGCTTTCCTTCTTTTCAGTTTATTGTTTAGGTTTTATTTCTTTTTTCCTTCCACCAGTATTGCATCTTCTGAGCATCATACATCGATCCATCCATGAGCTAGAGCAGCACTAACACCTCCAACAGGTTCTTCCAGCTGACAGTGGGTCAGAAGGAGACTACGCTTTGTGAACATTGCAGGACTCAAACAGAAACACACCACACTCACTCCTACGGCCAATTCATAATCATCAATTAGCCTCGTTCATTGGAAGAAGCCGGGGGAGAACATGCAAACACAGAAAGGCACAGAAAGGCCAACCAGCAGGTTCAAACTCGGAAGCCCCTTCCTGTGAGACGGAAGTGTTAAACCACTGCAGCACCCATCTTTACACAGTAAATCTAAATTTTTCATGACCCTGTCGAGCAAAAACTAAAATAGAGGTGTTGAGTTAGACCCAGATGCTTGATGTTGACCACAACTGGAGGGCTTTTATGTGTCTGTATCTGCACCTGCAAAATAGAGCAAAGTCACCCTGTGTTGGCAGTGTTTATTAGGGTTTAGAACCGGATGTCATCTAAACCTCATGTAAATGTGGTTTTTGTGTCTAATAGAAAATGCTGCAGAAATGACTTTATGTACTGAGTGTTTGATGAAAGCTCTGACTACTGGGTTTGATCATGATCATGTTTCATCACTGACTGTATGGCAAGATAAGCAAATGCACCGTTAGATGGACAGATCTACATGTAACCATGCATGTGGAGGCTCAGATGAGAAATTAAATTACTCTGAAAGTTGGTTTAAAAAAGAAGGAGGAGACTTTCCTCCATGTAAACAGATGCATCAGAAGCCCAGTTTCAGTGTGGCTTGAGTTTGTTCGTGTTGCTGTATCAATACAGAGACTGTATAAAGAGACATAAGGTTTCTTTTCTTGTCAGACAATAAGTTTTTTAGGAAGGAGCTGTTTTACCTTTTTGACAGGTTTCTACTGTCCCTTCAGTCTTCCTTAGAAATGTCATCTGACATTCGTCATGACATGTCCTTATCAGCTGGTGGAATCCTGGTGGTTTCCTGGAGGCGTGACCCGCCTGGCAATCTGTCAGATTTGCCCGTGGCCCGTCTGGCAAATCTGACAGATTGCCAGGTGATACCATCTGTAAAGGACACATCATGACGGACGTCAGATGACGTTTCTGAGGAAGACTGAAGTGACAGTAGAAACATGTCAAAAAGATAAAACAGCTCCTTTCTAGATAACTCATTGTCTGATAAGAAAAGAAACCTTATAACTAAAATGAGAGTAGACAAAGTTACCCTAATCATGCTGTATAAAGAGACATTTCATAAATACGTTCTTCAGAAGATTTCATCACAGTGGCGTATTTGAAAGCCAAAGCGAATGTTACAAGTCAGACCAGTGTTTACTGCTGAAGTACAAAATCATGCCATGAGATAAAACTAAAGGTAATCTGAGAAGCAGCTGTGTACCAACTCACTGGCTTTGTCGGACAACTGCTCAGACCCTCTATAACACCAGTCAGAAGAGAAACTTTTTTGCAAATCAAACCATGTAAACCACAAAGTTTAAACGTTCGCCACGTTTTAGAGCTCATGCAGCATTTGTGCCAAGTTGATGATGATAGCTGGCTCACTGGTCACTGTACTGCCCTGCTCTTCCTAATGTAAGAGATTGAAGGGGGAGACAATAAAAGCTAAGGAAAAACCACATAGTACTGTCATGTATTTGTGACAAATAAAGACCTCATCTTTCCATCTGCTATCATTTTCTCTCTCACCCCAACCGCTCGATGCAGACATCTGCCCTCCCAGAGACTGGTTCTGACGGAGGTTGCTGTTCACTAAATGGGAGTTTTTCCTTTGCAATGCCACCTAAGAGCTTGTTCAAAAAGGAATCTTTGGATTTGTTGGCTTTCTCTCTAAAATATGTTGCTGTAAGGTCTTCACCTTACTGTGTGAAATGTCTTGACATCACTCATGTTGTTCATTAGCACTACAGTACATAAATATATCTGAATTAAACTAAATTAAAGAAGTAAAAAACAACCAAACAAACAAATAACAACAACAACAACAAAACACATCTCTAGGTATTGTAGGTAACATTCAAAAAGCAAAACCAGTAAGTGTTGTCACAGCTGAACTTCACCCACTTGAAACCAGCGAGAAGAACAAATAGTTGACATCACAATACTGACTGTTCAAAGTTATTCTTGCCCAAAAACTCTTTTGACTACAAAACCTCTCTAACATCTGTAGGACCAAAGGGGGCTGTGAAAAATGTGTCCAATCACATGATTTTGTCAGACTTATTGTATCATCTTATCTGAATCTATACAGTATCTGCACCAGTTTACCTTCATTTCAGTTTATTGTTTAGTTTTTATTTCTTTTTCCCTTCCACCTCTACATTTTCCACCTCTGTTGCATCTTCTGAGTTTCATACATTGATCCATCCATGAGCTAGATCAGCACTAACACCTCCAACAGGTTCTTCCAGCTGACAGTGGGCGAGAAGGAGGCTACGCTTTGTGAAGAGAAACACACCACACTCACACCTACAGCCAATTCAGAATCATCAATTAGCCTCGTTCATTGGAAGAAGCCGGGGGAGAACATGCAAACACAGAAAGGCACAGATAGGCCAACCAGCAGGTTCAAACTCGGAAGCTCCTTCCTGTGAGAAGTGTTAAACCGCTGCAACACCCATCTTTACACAGTAAATCCAAATTTTTCATGACCCTGTCGAGCAAAAACTAAAATAGAGGTGTTGAGTTAGACCCAGATGCCTGATGTAAGGTCTGGATGACCTGTAACTTCCTTCATTTAAATTCAGATAAAACTGAGGTTATTGTATTTGGCCCTAAACACCTCAGAAACTCACTATCT
>NW_007577829.1:469629-509124 GCF_000690725.1 Stegastes partitus
TGAATTGATGTTGACCACAACTGGAGGGCTTTTATGTGTCAGTATCTGCACCTACAAAATAGAGCAAAGTCAGGGTCAAACCTGAGGTGTGGCCTGAGGTTTGACCCTGTGTTGGCAATGTTTATTAGAATTGGGTTTAGAACCGGATGTCATCAACCACAGCGTTTACATGTTCGCCACGTTTTAGAGCTCAAGTAGAATTTGTGCCAAGTTGATGATGATAGCTGGCTCACTGGTCACTGTACTGCCCAGCTCTTCCTAATGTAAGAGATTGAAGGGCGAGACAATAAAAGCTAAGATGAGGAAGTAAAGACGGAATTTTGTGCTTACTAAAATGTAGCCTTTAAAGAGCCTCGAAGTGGTCCAACTTAGACAGTATGGTGTTCGTTTTGGGGATGAATTGATGCAGAGAAAGAGGACTGTCTGTGTCATCCCAACATTTGTCATCAAATTAGCAGAAAACAATTATCAGAGGAAACAATTATAGCAGCCTAAAAATGTTTCTTAGTGCATGTGTCATTATTTCAAGCCCTTCAATAACAGGCTTGACAACTGAAATATTTCTGTACAATGTTAAATTTTAATGAAAAAGTGCATTAAATTGTTGTTTGTATGTTGTAGGAGTTGATGGAGGAGATCTAGGTCAGCAGACCTTCACCCAGACGACCTGAGTTCAGGTTCTCTCTCTGAGCATCCTTGTTGATGACATGGTGACCCGATGGTTGAGGATCTTGGTTACTAATTCAAAGGTTGGGATTCAACACAACAAGACTCTTCAGGCCCCATCTGCTCAACAGGTGCCTTATCATGGCTGACTTCAACAAGCTGTAACATACAAAAAAGAAATTAAAACAAAACAAATAGTACTGTCATGTATTTGTGACAAATAAAGACCTCATCTTTCCATCTGCTATCATTTTCTCTCTCACCCCTACTGGTCGATACATCTGCCCTCCCAGAGCTTCATTCTACCAAAGGTTGCTTTTCATTAAATAGGAGTTTTTCCTTTGCAATGTCACCTAAGATCTTGTTTAATCATATTCAAGACTTTCATGCTGCCCATACATCCATCGGACCCCAAGATACAATATCGTAATATCGTAAACAACAACAAAAAACATCTTTATGTATTTTTAGGTATCAATCAAAAAGCAAAACCACAAAGTGTCATCACAACTTCACACACTTGAAACCAGTAAGAAGAATTTGTCTACATGACAAAGGCCACATACACAAAGTGAACAGTGAAGAATGACTGTCCTGTCAGTTCAGCTCTTTTTCACTCCTCTGAGATTAACTTGACTCTTGCACTTTACTCACCAGTAGTGTCAACCTGCTCTTGTGGCTAAATTAAATCAAATCCCTTCAGCCAAGTTTCAAAATGTAGTAGAAAGCCTTCAGACAGATGGAGGTTTTCCTGAACAACAGCACATTAATTCCTATAGCTCTGGAGTGAGATGTCCAACAATTAACTCATAGATGTGATGTTTGAATGTCTTTATATTTATATCTGTAAGGGTCCCTCAGTTTGACTAGCTGCAGATGCTACACTGTGACCTACTTTAGGACAGTGACATGGAAAAGACCTGAACCTGAATCAGCATGCTCAGTGCTTTCCTTACCTTGTCCTTAGCGCCATCTATCAGAAATGTTATGCACTGCATTTAGTTTGACACAAGTAAGAAATCAAGGAAGGCAACAGGAACATGAACATTTTTGTCAGGTGCCAGTTATTCCTGAGCACTGTTGTAATGTTCTGTCATAATTCCCCCAAAAATGCTCTTTTCATGATCTTTGATGAGACTATTACATGTTAGACACTCTTTACATACTTCAAATCAATACAGTATCACTGTTTTGTATCATTGCAAAAACTGCTTTGTTTTGCTGTCCATTGCAGTTATTGTATGTTGTAGGTCACAAGCCTAAAAAATAAAATCAAACACTACACATCTTGCTCTCTATCACAGCATAAGTTTGCATAAAACCCTCATTGCATTTGCACAAATACATGCAAACGTGTAAATAAGTCAATAAAGCCCCTGCACACATTAAAATAGAGTCTTTTTTCAAATGTCAATGCACTGGTACTTTTTTTTTAATGACCTTAAAAATAAACAGTACTTGTTGCATGTGAAGTCTCATGACTTTCAATAACTCGTTAGGCCTTAATTGACTCGTTGGGACCTCTAACGCGGACAAAGCTTCAAATCCTAGCATTGACAGTGAGGAAGGTTAAAGACATCTTTCGGATAAAGTTGCACGTCTGCTGGCTACAACGGCAAAGCAAAAGCATCCTATGACTGCAAAGCAGCTGCAGCAAGGCGTTGCAGCACTGATGCAGAAACATGGTCATAGTCATCAGAAGGAAACCTCATCACAAAAGTCTACATCTCAAGCCTGAAAGGCAGCATCTGCATGAGCCAGAGTCATTCTGAGAACCTGTGCTGCGGACAGACAAAGTTAACACTAAATCACAATTAAGTTAAGCGTGGGGGTGGGAACCGTCTGCTTTCTGTAGCAGTCAGCAAAGTGGGAGACGTGACACACAGAGACGAAAGAATGTATTCCATTATATGTCGAATATTGAAAATAACCAGTCAGATTCTACATGCAAATATCCTGCAGTCAGTCAAGAAGGTGAAAATGAAAAGAGAATGTCTTGTGACCCACAGTCGACCTCAACATCAACTGAACCACTTCAAGTCACACAAGCTGAATCTTTCGGACATCTTTGGAAATCCGTGAGTATATCTTAAATGTGCTGGGTGGACAAAGCAGCTGCAACAGAGATTGTACTTTCTGAGAAGACTGAGAAAATTTGGCATGTCAACCAAAATCCTCAGCTGCTTCTACAGATGTACTATCGAGAGTGTCCTTACCGCCTCTATCACGGTCTGGTACGGAAACTGCACAGCACAAGACAGGAAGGCACTCCAGAGGGTGATCAAGACTTCACAGCACATTGCTGGGGCAGCCTTCCCCTCACTGCAAGACATTTACAAAACCAGGGTCCTACGAAGAACACACAACCTCATCAAAGACAGCACACATCCACAACACTCACTCTTCACACTCCTACCATCAGCCAAACGCTACAGGAGTGTGAAAGCCAGGACTACAAGGCTGGCAAACAGCTTCTACCCACAGGCCCTCAGGCTTCTCAATGAATCGCTCACACATGCTGCACGCAACACACGCACACATTCGTAACACTGAAACATTTTATTGTTGCTTTTAATTGTTTATTGTTGTTCTTATTTGCTTGCTTTATTTATTTTAATGTGTCGTATTTTTCGGAAGATTGAACAGAGTAAGAATTTCATTGTGTAGTACAACTACCTGTTTTGCTGTGCATATGACAATAAAACTCTTGAATCTTGAAAACATATCAGAACTTGAAGTGATTTGCAAGGGAAATTAGTAAAATGCATAAATAAAGAACAGAAACCCTCTGGCTACAGAAGGCATTTACAAGCTGTGATAGTTGCCAGTGGGGAGAAAGTGGCTTCTGCACATGACACAATATCTATAGATTTTATTTCTTCTATTTAAAGTTCACAAAATGAAACATAACTGTGAATCAACATGCTAAAAAAGGCTAATTTTTGTCTGATAGATACACAGTTAATGCCAGCTACTGATCTAACTACTCCCATCCAGTGGTGCCACAAGTAAGTCAGACATCAGTTCATCAGCCGAAGGTGAAGGTGCATCAGTTGGCAAAAAGCATGAACTGAAAGCTTCACTTTATAGTCACGCTCATAGTCCAGGGTTTGTTTGTTTTATTTGCCATTGAATCCCAGTGAAGCGGGGATTAACAAGATTTACTACTCCAGTGCTGATGTATCATGCAACACGACTCCTGAACGGAACTGAGGATGAAACGTGCAAATTTATTTTAAACTTTACTATTTGGCGCCCTTTACTGGTAGAATTTTTAAAAAGACACTGTGGCAGTTAACTATGAAAATACAACCTGAGGTGGGCAGAGTTACGCTTCCTGGAAAGTACGAGGTCACCAGACTTCATACCAACAGTGTGGCAAAACCAACTGCCAAATGCAACTATATGCACAGTTAAAGAATAATACAAATAAAAGTAAAGTACTGGTACATCGATACTCATATTTATTTATTTACTATATAAATCAGGCATGCAGGGGCAACTTGTGCCACCAGAGGGTGCCAAAGTACTATATTTTAACACACTGCTCCTACAACCCATAGACTGTATGGAAGTGTAAATATACATGTTCTATAGACAATCTATGCTACAATCCTACATACATCTGCAATATAACGCTATAATTATATAAAAGACAAAAATTGCTTCTACATTTGTTAAATGGCACATTGCATCAATATTTCTGTGTGGACATTAGCCTATGAACTACAGAGCATTCAGATTATTGTCATGTGGTGTTGAATTTAAAGAAATCTTTTGGGCCTCCAGTGATCCTATTGCCTGTGTTTGCAGTTAGACTGCTAAGCTTACATTAATTTTACAAACTCAAGTCTCATTTTAGAGCTATCATTATGGCTAAAAGCTTCAAATGTTAGTGTGTGAGTACAGTATACAACAGAAGTTAGCATTCCTCCTGTGCAACATCAGCCTCACCGTACAGTAAATGGATCACTTCTAAGTTGAACCACCGGATATTTTGGATAAAATCTGGATTTACTATCTGAAAAATACAGGCCGCACTGGAGAAATTCAGTACAACAAAAGCAAGCACATCTTTTATGAGTGAGACAAAAATCTATTCTTCATCAGCTCATGTGTCCACCTTCTTTTGAGGCTCCTTAACACGATGGATACCAGACTTCTGTCATTCTTCAGACCTTCAGACATTTTCTGGCTCCTCTTTGTTAGGGTGAAGGTGTTGTGTAACCTTTCTCTCTAAAATACCCAACAGAAGGGTTTTATTGAATTTAAGTCAGCCGACATAATTGTCCAGATTATATTTTTTAGTTTTTTGATAAACAACCCTTTCGGAAACTTGTCTTGCATGATTTTGAAAGAGTGTTTTGGATCAAGTTGAATCAGATCCAGTTTATTGTCATTTTGCTGTACATACAACAGCAGTACAAACAAGACGAGAGAGCGTTTCATCAGGATCATATAACTAAAAGCAATTAAATAAAGAAGTGTTTGCATATCCAGATCAGCAGTTCAGCATTCTGACAGCTTGTGGAATGAAGCTGTTGATCATTCTGGAGGTTTATTCCTTTAGTGCTCTGGAAACGTTTGCCTGATGGCAGCAGTTCAAACAGTTTATGGAGAGGGTGTGAGGAGTCCCTGACAATGTTCAGCTTCTTGCTGCTGCAGCGGCTCTGGAGAAGTTCAGAGCTGTCTGTCTGTCCGCCCGGAACCATGTTGTCCCCTCCAGCTGTATGTCCGTCTGGGATGTTGTCATGGACCCATGTTTCTGTAAAAGCAAACACACAGCAGTCTTTCCACTCTCTGCGTGTTTTTCTCATCAAACGTAACCCATCCAGCTTGTTGTCAAGGGAGCAGACATTGGAGAGTAGGAGAAATGGTCCTGCTGGTCTGGAGGGGTTAGCCTTTAGCCTAGCATGGATCCCGGCTCTCTTCCTCCTCCTTTCATTACCATGCTAAGTTTCTGTAGACTCATCTTGTCAGCCAGTATTTTGGTGTTTCCACAGGTATTTATTTTGTCTCCCCTTTGCTCTCGTGCAGCCCCATATCATCCCATTCGGTGGGAGTGTTTCACTGTCGGAACTATGCATCCACTGCGGTAGTCATGGTCAGGTTCAGATCAAATAAGCTGGACAATATCTGAGCTAAACAAATTTATCTATGTCTCATCCCAAAAGAATGTGCTACCAAAATTCATCAAAGCAAAGTTTCATTTTGCACTTTCGTTCTGAACAGAAACCAAGGTATTTTCTTTTCATACCTTCTATTGATACTGACATTATGCAAATTCCTTCACGCTGTCTGAGCTCCCACAGAAACTCTGATTTTTGCCGATAGTCACTGTGGCAAGTCTGAAGCGCCTGTCTGTTCCTCAGAACTGTGCTGTGAAAATAGTGCGCCGCCCATGTCATCATTTTATGAAGATAAACGCTGTGGCTCTGAATACTGTGTTTCAGCTGATTTTTAGCACAGATCTCCATGTTTCTTTATCATAATTGTGAAGTCTCACAATTTACTTTTTCACTTTTTCTGTTAATCCTTTTCCACATGTAGCCATGATGCAGACATGCAGACAGACACGACCCATGGGTTTAAGTTTAAGACAGTCTGTGTTCTGTCAATTAGGCTAATTGAAAATCACTCACATACTCAGTTTTATTCAAATGAACACAGGTTTTTTGGTGTCAGGAATTACAGGTGTTACTTTTTCTAGTTTCTACTATGGGGCCTGTAGTTTCAATACAGTCTCTCTAAAGAATTTACTTTTATTTGTTGTTACGACCTGGTTCAAAACAGCCACAGCAAAAGGAGAAAGTGTCACAATTAAAGCTTGTTTTTATTCACTTAACTTAAACCAAATTAAAGCCAAACCAGAATGGGGTTGTGAGAATCCATAGAGTCAGTGTGATGACAAACTAGAACCACCCACAAGATGACCTCAGGGGTCATCACATTATTTGTAGGAGGAACTACTCCACTTGAATGATACTTAAACTGATATTGCACAGGGGAGATCATTTTTGTTCTATACTGTATATTTTATAGTTTAACCTGAAGATGCCAATGTGGTGTTTAGAGTACTATCCTTCAGCACAGGCTTTGGTTTGTGTTCATTTATTACATGCACAACAAGCATGCAACATCCCACTTCTTCTTTAAAATAATTTTGGACACATATTCTTTTAAAAATCTGTTGCTTTGTAAAACCGTACTGTACAGATGTTTGCTGAATCGCTGTCCTGGCAACAGTGGAGGAAACAGCATTGCCAATTTCTGACACAAAGACACTTATGTCAAAATGTTTAATGCCAAATGAATAACACTCTCCTCCAGTTTCTACTTTAGACTATTGAGATATGTTTCCCTTTTTCTTTTTCTTTCTTGCTTGCTTGCTTGGATGGATTTTACGATCATAGCATGTCATTTAGCTTGTGATGTTTGCAACGTAGGTCACACACACTCATTTATTTAGTTCTTGACATCACAATTGTGGATGTTTGAACAGATTCTGTATCCATGTTTTTTATGGTTTAGTTTTATTTGAAAAGCCATCAGAATTCTTGATGAGTATTATATTTAATTTAATGATGGACTCAAACAACAAAAAGGGCAAAAAGTGAACAAATCTGTCAAACAATTAAAGTACTTACTTTACTAATAAGCTAATTGTTCAAATTTGCACAGAATACTTTCAGTACTGTTTATTTTTCTTAGCATTTATTTATTTTTTGATAATTACAGCAAACCAACAGGACTAAATTTTAAACTGCAGATTCCAAAAAAAAACAACAAAAAAACAAACTGTGACACTGATGTTTTGGTGACATTTTATGTTGTAGGAAACTGCACACTGGCACAAATCTGCTAAGGCGATGTTACTTAAATGATGCTCTTGTAAATGCTCTCCTCTTCTATTTCGGCTGTTATGCAGAAACTTTTGCAAGATGAAACTCAAAAAACGCTGTTTTTGTAACTTATACATACATAATATCATCCAACCAGGAAAAACTAGTGTTGGACTGGAAAATGAAAGCAGTAGCTCCCTAGTCCAGGGAATGACTATTACATATGATGATCAGCTTAGGTTTACATATGATCTGTAAGTGATGCGGTTCCTTTATTTGCACAAAAAAATGAAACACATTCAACTTTGAAAATGGAGACAATGCAAAATAAAACTTCTAGAATTCACAAACATCTCATTTATGGATTCTGTATGAAAACCAGTGTACTTTGTATCCTTACATTTATATGTTTATATTTTTGTACCCTCGTATTTGCATGTGAAAGTGTGTGTGTGTCTATTTGTGTGTGGACATATTTTACATTTGTCAGTCTCTTTGTCGACTAACTTAAGGCCTAGTGGAGTTTCAGTCAGGTTGGGTTTCAAACCTTTCAGTAAGAAACCTGTTTTTGACAAAAACACTGTGGTTAGTTTCAGTCAGGTTTTATCTGAAACTTATCAGTAACGCATTTGTTTAAAAAAAAAAAAAAAATACCGTGTGTAGTGTCAGTCAGGTTTCAGTGGAAACTTATATGTAACATTTTGAACTCTGAAAAAAATGTTTCTTGTTTTTTTTGAAACCAAAAATGCAGTCCAGACCCAACAGTGTATCATCAGAGGTTGATGCATGGAGCATTTTGACACAGTATAAAACGTCTGGCTGTGATAAAGAGTCGATTTAAATTTAAATCGAAAGACATGTTGAAACCAGAAAGACGAAACTAAATACTGCTGAAACAGAGAAACTGTCTTTCACTGTGCAGTCATTTAAGCTGAGCCCTCTGTGGGAAGATATTTGTCCACCTCCTCATCAATCTTGCAAATCTTAGTTTGTTATGTATTTATTGTCCAGCGCACACACATATATTTGCAAGATGTTGTAGCGGTGATACATTTGTCAGACATGAACAGCAACAAAATTTCTTACATCACGTTGCACAACATCTCCTGCAAATGAAATATCAGACACACAAAAGGTCCTTTAAGATACAGCTCAAGGTCCTTTTATTCAGTCATCTAGAAGAATGCATCAGAAGTCAAGGGCTTCATACTAAATAGACACAAAATTGACACAAAAGGCCTTATAACACTGTGAGAAGATTATCATAGTTGTTAAAAAAATCTCAGCATCTTCTAAAAGTCTTCAAGTAATTCCACAAATGCATTTTATTATTTTTAAAAATAGAACTTTTTGACACTGTAAACATTTCAGTATTCACACTCGAAAGAAAAGGCAGCTTGGCTCAAACAAAAGCCGTTCCAAAGCTGCATTTGTGCTCATTTTGCATCTGTTTTCCAACAGTTGTTCCTTTTTTTTGACGGCTTTACCCCCTGAAGTCACCCACCTCTCTTTGTGGTTGATTTACAGCTCTTTGAAGTGGTTTTGACTCATTTTGCAATTCTTTTTCAGTTGTTTTGACTCATTTGCGTCTTTTTGTGGTCGGTTGATTGTCTTTTTCACAAGTGTTCCTGAGTAGGTGTCTCTGTTGCTTCAGGTCTTTGGGTAGGCTCACTCACGAAATCTCCATGTATGATAGCACAAGCAATAAAACATCAAATAAAACTGTAAACATACAGTTTTTTCTTCAACGTACAAGCAAGTCTGTCACATTCAGTAGCTAGATGTTTACTATACCTATATGACTGTACACTCTGACGTATGACTCTCAGATTTAAAAAAAAAATGGATTTCTCAAACAGATAAGAAAAGTTTCAATGTATAATTTAACATTTAACTCACAAAAACAGGATGTAAACTTAGACAAGAGGAGGCAAAGATGAGGCCGTCACTGCAAATGAGAAAAAGATAAAGCCAGAACATAGAATTCAATACAGTCATGAAAAAAATGATTGTTTTCTTCAATTTCTTTTTCATTTTAATGCCTGGTACCAGTAAAGGTAACATAGAACAGAATGAACACGACAAAAAATGCAACTGATTTCACAATACTTTATGTCCTATTTGATATGCTTAAGCTTAATCGTATTCCCAGGGTATATAAGAGGCCATTTCATGTCATAAGCAGCACTGCGCATGCACAAGGCCTACAGTGGTTTCCTGTTTACAGTCAAGCTGTAGCACCTACCAAATTGGTAGCTGGTCACTGGTTTTCTAGCCCACAAGATGACCGTGCACTCATCCGTTACTGTGTCAGGAATCTTCGTCAGACCGACAGGGAGCTTATGAGTGGGCACTGTTAAGAGATGTTATTTGTTCGGCAAGTTCAGTTCAAAACTGACTTCTTGAAGCTGGTCTGAAGTCACACAGGGCACTGAAGAAGCCCTTCATCAATGAAAGGCAGAGGAAAGTCTGGTTACTCTTTGCTGGGGATCACAAGGATTGAACTGTTGATGATTGGACTAAAGTTCTCTTCACTGTTGAATCCAAGTTTCAGTTGATGCCCACTCCACCCAACTTACTGATTAGGAGGAAGCCTGGAGAAGCCTACAAACCAGACTATCAGTAAAACATGGGGGTGAATCAGTGACAATCTGGGGGTGTTTCAGTATGGGTGGAACAGGACAAATGCAATTGTGTGAAGGGCGAATGAACCAGGTTGTGCACAGGGCTACTCTTGAAAACAGTCTTCTTCCATCAGCTGGAAATGTCTTTTCTGCCTCAAATGACTGGATTTTCCAACAAGACAATGTCCCTTGCCACACAGTAAGGTCAGTTAAAGCCTGGATGGAGAACCAGAACATTAGAACCATGCCTTGGCCTGCTCACTCACCAGATCTAAATCCAATTGAAAACCTGTGGAAAATAATCAAATGCAAAATGGAGAACCACAAGCCAAAAAACAAAGCAAATTTGTTTGAATTTGTGCAATAGGAATGGGCTGCTGTGACAGCAGAACAATGTCAGAAGCTGGTGGAGAACATGCCAAGACGCATGGCTGCAGTCATCAGAAACAATGGTTATGCAATCAAGTACTAACTCCTGTGTGTATCATGTGAGTAAAACAGTCAGAAAAGAAAACATGGAATGCCTTAAAGCACTGTTTGTGGCAGTACAATGATAGCTACTGATGTAAGAACTTAAGTAATTATGATTATTATCAAGAAAACCATGGAAAATGTCTAGACATCAGCTCTTAAATTCAACTCTTATGAGCAGTTTTCGTTGTTATCACTATATTTGTCCAAACAAATGTATCTTTAGTTATACCAGGCATTAAAATAAACAACTAATTGAAGAAAACAAGGGTGGTCTAATCATTTTTTCCATGACTGCACGTATAAGAGCATAGCAACACACAAAGTCAACTGTGTAGCCTGTATTTATATATTTGCAATAAAATGTGCAGAATTTGTTTGATAGCATTTTTAAAAAAGTCATTGTTGTATTATCTAGGGCACACAGCAGTCACTAAGCCTCACAATTTGATTTAATCTGATTAATTTAAATGCAGTGTCATTTTTTTTAAAAGTTAACACTCACAGAAAGAGATGAGCTGCCTTTCTGAAACCCAGACCACAACTTTTTCCCAAGTAAATAAAAGTTGCTGAGTGCTATCCAGTTGTTGCTGGGACTGTACCTTTTTTTCTGACTGTGTACCAACAACAACTCTGAGGGGGTCCACCAGTGTTTATTGTTTTAGTCAGCCAAAGTCTTCCTGGAACTCTACAGCATGCACTAAATCTCTATAAATTGCTCACAAATGCCTATAACATCTCTATGAGGCTTAATGCAGAATGGAGAACTTCGCAGATACTGGCAGAGAGATGCAAGGGGGATTCCCAGTACCATCTCACAGCTCTGTGACTCTGTTTAGGGAAGGCGACGGCAGTAAGCAATCACTTTTGACAAAGCCCACTCATGATGTAAGATAAAGCCTATAGCCCAGTGTGGAGGTGGGACGAATGAGACCCACCGTAGCTGAGGCCCGGGGACTCCCCTGCTAATATATTGGGAAATCTCTTTCTCACTATCTCTGATTCTTTCTTTCTATCTGTCTGTGAGTTTCTCTGTCTGTCTGTGCTTCTTCCTCCCCTCTCCCTTTCTTTGTCTCCTTCTCAATTTCGATCTCTGGTAGCATCCTCTCTGCAGTTTCATCTCACTCCTGCGGCACAAACACTTTTTGATTTTCTACAGGAAGGTGTGAAGTGTTTATCTAGGTCTCTCTCCCTCGGCGTCCCTCTCACAGTGTCCTCTCTGATGCATAAACGGCTTCACAATGACTCACAATTCTCTCCACTCCTTGCAGCCATCACACTTTTGCTCTTTTGGGAGCACAGAACCAAAAAAGTGTGGGTGTATTGTCCAAGAAATGTGCCCATCTTCTTCCCTGTGTGAATGAAATAGAAAGTATGAATTTACCAGAAATGTAGGTTGCAGATGATTAGATTATATAAACAAACATTTCTGCAAATAAGTAAGCAGTTTTTAACGTTCAGTCAAGTTCACTGGAAAGCAAGAAGACTGCAAAACTACACAAGGCACTGAAGTTTGTCTTATTTTATTAAATTTTTTTATAGGTGTCACGTGCAACATCTGAGCATTAAAGGGTCATAAATACACAAAGTTGAGACTGTAGGAAAGTTTGTTTTGTTTTTTTAACATAAAAGGGTACATTTCTTTAAGTGCAAATGAGTGTCAGACAGGTGGCAGGTTAGATAACATTGTTTTAACAGCTTTACATAAAAAGGATTTATGATGAGCACAATTTTAGTTTGAATTCCACGGTTACCGTTGGTGTGATACAACTCTCTTCAAATCTGCAATAACTACAGTGGCATGCAAAAGTTTGGGCACCCCTGGTCAAAATTTCTGTAAACGTAATAATTAAGCAAGGAGAAGAGGAAATGATCTCCAAAGGAATAAAGTTAAATATGAAACACTCTTTTCAATATTTTAAGCAATATGAGTGGATTATTTTTGTTTTGTTCATTTTTTTAGGGGAAAAAATGAAAGCAGCACCCTGCAAAAGAATGGGAACCCCAGGAGACCTGAGCTCTCAGATAACTTTGAACCAAAGTGTCAGACCTTAATGAGCCTGATAGGTTCATTGCTTGCTAACAGTCATCATTAGGAAAGACCAGGTGATGCAAGTTTCAAAGCTTTATAAATACCCAGACTCCTCTAACCTTGTCCCAACAATCAGCAGCCATGGGTTCCTCTAAGCAGTTGCCTAGAACTCTGAAACTGAAAATGACTGACGCCCACAAAGCAGGAGAAGGCTATAAAATGATAGTGAAGTGTTTTCAGGCACCGATTTTCTCAGTTAGGAATGTAATTAAGAAATGGCAGTTAACAGGAACAGTGGAGGTCAAGACAAGATATGGAAGACCAAGACAAATATCAGAGAGAACTGCTCGTAGGATTGCCAAGAAGAACACCCATTTGACTGCAAGAGACCTCCAGGAAGATGTGGCAGACACCGGAGTTGTGGTGTACTGTTCAACTGTTCAGCGACACCTGCACAAATATGGCCTCCATGGAAGAGTCATCAGAAAAAACCTCTCTTGCGTCCTCACCACAAAAGTCAGTGTCTGAATTTTGCAAAAGAACATTTAGACAAGCCTGATGCATTTTGGAAACAAGTCCTGTGGACCGATGAGGTAAGATAGAGCTCTTTGGTTGGAATGAGCAAAGGCATGTTTGGAGAACAAATGGCACAGAATTTCAAGAAAAGAACACCAGTCTAACTGCTAAGCATGGGTGTGGATCGATCATGCTTTGGGCTTGTATTACAGCCAGTGGCACGGAGAACATTTCATAGGTAGAGGGAAGAATGGATGAAATTAAATTCCAACAAATGCTGGAAGCAAACATAACACAATCTGTTAAAAAACTGAAGTTAAATAGAGGATGGCTTCTACAAATGGATAATGATCCTAAACACACCTCAAAGTCCATGATGAACTACCTCAAGAGGTGCAGGCTGAAGGTTTTGCCGTGGCCTTTGCAGTCTCCTGACCTAAACATCACTGAAAATGTGTGGATAGGCCTCAAAAGAGCAGTGCGTACAAGACGGCCTAGGAATCACACAGGACTGGAAGACTTTTGTAAGGAAGAATGGGCAAAAATCCCTCAAACAAGAATTGAAAGACTCTTGGCTGGCTACAAAAAGCGTTTACAAGCTGTGATACTTGCCAAAGGGGGTGCTACTAGGTATTAACCATACAGGGTGCCCAAACTTTTACTAAGGCCCTTTTTCCTTTTCTCTTATTTTGAAAATGTAAAAGATAAAAATAGAAAAACTATTTTGTTTAAAATGTGTCATCTGTAACTTCATGCGTTTTGGAGGTCATTTCCTCTTCCACTTGCTTAATTGTTCACATTAACAGGAGTGATCAGGGGTGCCCAAACTTTTGCATGCCACTGTAACTTTAGTTTTCAGTCCCCTGGGGGCAGCAGAAACAAATTGTGAAAACAATACTGACATAAGCTATCTTCACTTTTTAAGCTTGGTGAACCTGACAGCAGGATGGAGCAACGTGATCACTCGCTGATTATAAAATTAACGGTCGCGAATTCCGTTTTGCTGCTTGCATTTCAAAGTCTTTCAAATGTGCATGCTGGATTATTGTGTTGGACATTGAAATGAGACATTAGTGCACAGAATCTCACACAACACAGGGTTATGGGAGAGGAGCTCCCAGAGCAAAAGGACTGTCAGTGTTTATATTCTTCTAACCACACTACTTACGTTCTCTCTGACAGTTTGCTTTTGTCTTATCATGGGAGGACTGTTTTGAGTTTTGTTTTCACCTCGCATAAGATTGCATCGTCCATTTCTTCTTCAGCCATGACAGGAATATAGCTCACTGTGGTAGGAGTATAACATCCCGTATCAGTAGTGTGTCGCTCATGAAATCCTTCACATTCTCAAAAACTAAGTCCTCGGTACTTTTCCATCGGAGACCTGTGGTTTCCCCCTTATAATTTGCCAATTCAATTCTGCTGTGAAAAAGGTGTATTCGCCTCAATAATATTCAGGGTTAAAAAATGAAGCACACTGCTTCATTCACAGCTTTTTATTGTGCAAACAAGGCATTTTAACACTGCTGTTGTTTTTATCAGAGTCAAAGTCGATAAAGACATGAGGCAAACAAATATATTTAACCTAAACCAAGTGTATAGCTGTCATTGGGTAATTTGTTTAACAGTCATTTCAGATCTATTGGATGATACATTATTAGTTGGTGTAAGTGCCACACTCCTAAGTTCAAAGGAAAACAGACCTTGTTGAAAGGTACAAAGATAAAAGTACAACAAAAGAACACAGAACATATCTAGACCAATGGAAACATGACAAATCGAAAAGCACCTTCAAGCCAGATATAAAACAACTCTCTTGTTTCTCAGAACAAGGGGAAAGGCACAAAACTAAAGTTGTAAATATCTGTCAAGTGTGACCACTTAGAGGAAACATGTGAACTCAATGATCCAACCACCCTTTTTGGAAATGTGTTGTCCTCAAGGTGAGAAGCATCTGAGTGGAACTGCATGTTGAACCTTGCTTCTGCTACATGAAATAATATGTTTGACAATCAGTTGAAGAACCCAGTGGATCCCCTGAGTATAGAGAGGTCCACAAAGTTGTGATAACAGTAAAACCAAGATAGAAATAGTCCAAACCACAAGATAATCTTACTGTACTGACTACTAACTGGTTCAGAAAAACAGCTGATGTGATCCTGTCACAAAATGGAGTTTTTGATTTTAGCTAAGGAGTTGAGTTTTTTTCATGTTAAAACTTGTGAACAAAAAGGATGTATGTACCCGTATATATTGTATATATACATTTGAATTCACAAGTTTTAATGCACTTAGGTTGAAGGAAGATGTCATGTTAGCAAACAATATCTTATCTTATTCTTGTTTTCATTATAAGCAGTATTGTCTTGTTCTGAATCTGTTTTATTTTTCTATCAAGTACAGCATTAACGCACATAAATGGAAATGTTTTTAAAACAGTGTTTTTTCTTTCTTACCATATGTCAACTCAGTGTTTATCATACATGTTTTGTGACGTGTAAATTGCTACTATCCCACTGCAATTTCTGTTAAAAAGTAAATATATACATTAGGCTCTGGGCACGGTGGTGGCAGTATCAGGAGATGGGGGTACTTTGGTGCACCTCATAAAATGGATGAAATTAGTGAGTAGTTATGTGGAAAGATTAAAACTACATCTCAAGACATCAGCAAAGAAGTTTGGTCACAAAATACCAATGAAACCAGACATACTTCAGAAGCTGCCCAACACAAAGACGCGACCTCAGATTAATAGAGAAGTTGTGGGTAGAACACAAAAAGTGAAAGACGAGAGGCCTACAAACCTGACTCAATTCTACGAGCTCTGTCAGGAGCAACGAACCCAAATTCCAGCAAGTTACAGTGAGAGGTTCGTAGTAGGCTACCTGAAACCTTTGACCAGAGTCAAACAATCTAAAGTTTATGTAAAGTTCTGACTCACAAACAATGTGCTGATCAAAATTGAAATAAACCGTTATCTCTGCTGCAATTCTGACATTTCACATTCTTAAAAAAAGATACTCATTGGCCTGAAATGTTTGAAGCATAAATGAATAAGGTTTATGTAAACTATAAATATGAGTAATATGTTGGTATAGTTTTATTTTCAGTATTGCTGGAAATGCCAGTGTGAACAATACACACACATCACTTTCTTCTTAATGCCCTAAAGGCATTAAGAAGAAAGTGATGCCTAACAAATGTACCTAGTGCACATGCCGGTACTTTTACATTAACACAGTAATCATAAAATACTAATTGCAAATCAAAATATTCTCAGTAAAATGTGCAGAAGCTTTGCTCCACTGTGTCACAGAGTTGCTGTAAAGTCTGTCTTCTTAATTTAGAGTCTGCCAAGCAAAATGCCCTCATGCGATAAATCTGAGTCAAAGCAAGGAACAATTTTGACAAAAAAGCAGTAACAAAATGTTTTCATAGACTCAGTCCTGTAAATTTTCATGAAGCTAAACTTTTTATAGACAGGTGGGAGGTGCTGTGAATAAGCCCTCGCAGAGCAGAATTTTTTGTGGGACTTTCCCGTTCATATCTGTCTTATCACATCTTTTCTTCCATTAAACTAAAATGTAGCAAGTGGTTAAAAGCTATGAATGCAGCACACTGCCTGAACCTGAGCTGCTGAATTATCAGCTCAGATCAAATGCTTGAGTGTGTGTATTATGTTGCTTTGTAAGCTACAAGTACATCACACTGATTACAGCACAACATAAAAACAAATATGCTGACAAGACAGTAGTCAAGATTAAGTTAGCACCATGATGATGAATAAAGACCTCTAATTGTTTGACAATTACAATGGCATTTTCAAAATATCTCCAATAGTTGTTCTCAAAATATTATTGATTATGAGGTATAATAAGAAAAAACTCTAAATGCCAGTTTGTAATTTGTCATGACTGCTTTCTATAGAGAGAGAAAGAGCACTCTCCCAACTCCCCAGCTGAATTACCAGGTTGAATAATAAAGGCCAGAGAGCCATTCACTTGACTATATATATATAAAATCAAGCATAACATTCAACCACTAAAACATTTTTTTTATTCAGTTATGCAAGTAAATGACTATAATTTAACATCTTAATCCAGAAAAGATAATGTGTTCCATTATTTTTTTTACAGTTTTCTAAAAATAGAACAGTAAATATGAAAATTATTGGATAACAGCAATAATAGTGATATTTTAGCATGAAAGATATCATTTTGGAGGGCTGCAAGGTGGCTCGGTGGTTAGCACTGTTGCCTCGCAGCAAGAAGGTGGCTGGTTCACGTCCCGGTGAGGATACTCAGGATCTTTCTGTGTGCAGTTTGCATGTTCTCCCCGTGCTGCGTGGGTTCTCTCCAGGTTCTCCGGCTTCCTCCCACAAGGTCCAAAAACATCCATCCATCCATTATCTATACACCGCTTAGTCCTCACTAGGGTCGCAGGGGGCTGGAGCCTATCCCAGCTGATTCAGGGCGAAGGCAGGGGACACCAATCACCAATTAACCTCAACATGTTTTTGTGATTCTAAATTGTCCGTAGGTGTGAATGTGAGTGTGCTTGGTTGTCTGTCTCTAAGTGTAGCCCTGTGATGGACTGGCGACCTGTCCAGGGGTTCACCTGCCTTCGCCCTAAGTCAGCTGGGATAGACACCAGCCCCCCTATGACCCTCATGAGGATTAAGAGGTGTATAGATAATGGAAGGATGGATGGATGGATGGAAATATAATTTTGGTTAAAGGGCTTCTACACACTGGTGAGTTAGCCATGATAGAAACTTAAAAAATGATTTGGTAATTACCAATGGTGTCAATTTAGTGCAGCTGTAGCATAAACCTTAGATTGGGTGGTGGTCTAATAATTTTTTTAAGCAGTTTATAAGCATATGTGTAAAGAAAAATAACAATTCACAACACTAGATAATAATAAAAAAAAAACAACTCTTTTGTGAAAACAGACTTCTATGAAGAAATGTAAAATATACAATATAAGTGACAGCATAAGTATTCAGCTCTTAATTCAACACAGATGCAGCCAGTTGGTGCTAGAAGTCACACAGCTAATGAAACAGAGATCACCTGAGTGCAGCGAATGTGTCTCAAGTGATTGGAAGGTCTAGTCATTGGAGAATCAGTAGTCCTGGCTGTAACTATACAAAAGAACACTCCGAGCAACTCCATGAAAAATGTATTAAAAAGCTTGAATCAGGGGATAGATCAAAAAAATAGAAGGAATATGTCACATGTGTAAATCCACTCCAACAGGCCATCCTCAAAAACTGAGTAACAAAAAAGAGACACGTGAGGGAGGCCACCAAGACAGCAATGACTCCCTGCTGATCTCTGTGCCTTTCTCTCAATCAAGACCACAGCTCTAAGTTTCATGTGGTGCTTTAAGAAATGGTCAAGATGAAGACCAATCTTTGAGACAGAAGTGGGCCTTCAAACCAGGTAGTGTTGCAGACAAATGCTTTCTCATAGGAGATATTTTGGTCGAGAAAGCTTCAACTTTTAATCAGCTCGTACCACTGAATGGTATGCATAACACGATCTCATTGCAGTAAGTTATTAGGCAGTGTCAGCCATCTGTGATCTGAGGCTGCACTATATGTGGTTGAACTGAATGGACTATTTGCTCATCTGCCCTTAGCATCAGGCAGTTACAGAGGAAGTCAGCTGACCTGTGTGGTTTGATCTCCGGTGATATGAAGGCGACGCTTATGTGTCAGAGTGGAAAGACAGACCACCAATATTGGTAGACATGCTGTGTTCCAACTTCACCTCCCCCAGTAGATCAAAAGTAGAGGAAATGGATGATGGTGGAGAGACTGTAGGCGAGCTCTACATACACAACACACAAACACACAGTGGGGGGGAAGTGTATAGCTGATGGGCAACCTGATGGACTGGAAAAATATATGGTTTTGTGACGTACAGCAGCACACCGCAGACTTTCCCAAATACATAGGAAGGGAAAAAGCAACTCCTTACTCCTACTTGAATATATTTTTGTCTCGGATTCGACTTCAACTGAGGTTTTTGTCAGCGAAAGAGAGAAGTGTTAATGTGCACATGTAGCAAAAGTTAAATGTCATCTGAGGTACAATGTAAATCACCTAACAACTTTTCATTTTGGGTTTATTAAGCAGTATGCTACAATATTCATAAGTAAATCTGTGAAGGCAGTCCAATTTTATTAGGTTATAAGTGCAATGAAGTCAGTGTTCATGTATTTATAGATGTCAAAAACTACAGATTGTTTTAGGTACTGTCATGAATCCACTCTTAGGCAGTGGTGGAAAAAGTATTTAGATCCTTAAGTAAAGGTTGCCATACAGAACCTACACAAAAAAACCTAAAGTAAATATGTTCATTTTACAGAATTTCAGAATCATATATATTATTAGGATTCTAGTTATTTATTCAGTAATTTGTATGTGTAATGTTGCAGCTAGAGCTAGTTTTAATAACTTCATAGACTGCAAGGAAGCTGAATATCTATAACAACATAGCAGAATGTATTTGATCATTTATATTAATAATCTAAATTTGCAAAATAACTAATGATTGGAGCATTAAAATGAATGTAGTGGTGTACAAAGTACCTACAAAATATAATGGAGTTCATGTGGAATGCAGCAAAATAAGAAGATACTTATATAAACACCTAAAAATGTGCTTAAAAATGTACAGTATTAAAGTAATTGGACTTAGTTACATTCCACTGCTCTTGGCATTCAGAGAGACACAAACCTAATCTAAATCCTGGCAGGAGTAGAAATACAGACAGGGAATGAATTTGTAGGTTATATAAACTGTACTGAAGGCTTTTTAATGACAGCAGTAAAATAGTATTTGAGACTAGACACAAATTCTAATCGCATTACTATCTGCTCACATTGTTGTCTGCGGTTTTTCTTCTTCTTCTTTTTTTTCCATTCTTCACTCAGTTTTTCTAGGTTTTGATTCTCAGAAAAAGGAACTCTTGGTATTTGGTCGCCAAAACATCTTCAGAGAGTCTCTAGACCAAAAAGAAAGTAAATGATAGTTGCCAAAACAATAAGTCTGTCTTTTTTTTTTTACAAAACTGACTCATAGGGTTTGAACATTTCCTGCTCTGCCCACCTTTTCCAAAAAACATAAGTTTACCGAACCAGCTTAAAAACAGAAAAAGGCTGATGGGTCGTTTGACTGTTTGTGACACAACAACCACCTTCTGCAGGTTGAAAGTCACATCCGCCCAACCTCTTCCTCCAGACACTTTGTGGTTGTAAAACATGTAATGCCTCTGCCACATTACCAATTAAGATGTTGTGAAGAGGGTTGCTGACATTGTTCAGTATGGACTGGATGGAGCTGTGTCTCTCAACCACAGTCCTCAGTGAGCCTAAACTGCTGCCAAACTCTTCTTCACCAGCTTGTCCAGCTGCCTAGTGTCCCTCTCAGTCATGCTGCTACCCCAACAAACCACAACATGGAAGACAACAGTAGCCACCAACAATTGGTAGAACATATGCAGCATTACAGTGCATATGTCAAAGAAAGTGCCTCCTCTCCTGAGAAAGTCCCATTCCAGTGCATGACACTTGTATGGATTGTCTATGGATTAGTGTTGTTTGTTGTCAGAGTGCAAACCTATGTATTTATAGGTTTGCACCACCTCAAGGTCCTCTCCTCTGATGTTGACTGGATGCAGCTGGGGCTTAGAAGACCCCCTCCTTGGTTTGAAGGTGCTCAGCAGGAGACAGTTCTTATCAGTCCAGCAATTGCATGTGTCCCTGTACTCACCTTCCTGTCAATTCTCAATATACGCCACAATAGCCATTCCCTCAGAGTATTTCTGAATGTGTCAGGTCTCAGATCTGTACAGAACAGTCCCTTGTCAAGCTCCACATAGCAGATTTTTCAGAGCAGCTTAGAAGGACCTCCAGTGGAGTTGATGCTTTTTTTCTCCTATGGAAACATCCTGTAAAAGGTTCTGCAGGGGCGATTCGTGCAGTCGGAGCACATCCACAAAGGTTAAAGGTCACCCAAAAAAAGGGCATGCAACTAGAAAACTGCTCAAATATGGCCCCTGTAATGTTAAAGGTAAAATCAGATGCATTTAACAAACGTAAATGCCTTACAAATAACACAAATGAAACTGAAACGATTAAAGTACAAACCCAGAGAAAAAAATCTATAGAAAAAGTCTATTAAAGCACAAGTATCAAATGGAAAATACTACACCTGTTAGATGGGATTTCTTTCCTGGAAACTCCAAGAGAACTTTCCAATTAGCTAAGTATTTTTTTCCCCCCAGGAAGGATTTTGTCAAGTGCATTACCCAATAAGAATTTGATGTCATGACATTTTGTACTAAGCATGACCACAGAGGTGGGAGTTGATGTGGTGAGTCTGTTTTGACATTCCACAAGATTATCTTCTGACATCTCTCACGATGTCTTAAACAAACCTGAGACAGTTATGTTGGTGGGTAAAAAGCAAACCTACGCTGCTGACCAAAGGGTATATAAATATAGATCAACATTCAATACGGTATAAAAAAAAATTTTTTTAAAAACTGTGACGCAGAAGCTAAAAAACCCCTTCTTCGGAGTGGAAAGATCAAGGAATATCTTGCAGGACAGCACATGTGATGAACTGTAGATTAAAGAATATATTTCTGGTTATGACTCTAAACTCATGTACTGAGTCATGTTACCAGTAACTTTTAGGGTGTGTGGCTGCTTGAATCAGATGATTCAATGAACTGATAGGAGACACATTGTTGAACATTTTGCATTTTTCCATGTTGAGGAGTACATAACTGAGTTATTGTAAGAAAGAGATTGAAAAGAAGTAAAGCATGGACCAGGGAATCCTTTGAAGATGCACCATTGAGGCCCGTTTGTCTGGTTGCACCAGACTGTGGTTTAGCACCTGCTTGGCCCTGCAGACAGTGGTAGGAACTTCAGGTGAAGCCCCTGCCATTCAGGAAACTTGACACATGCATTGTTTGCTTGCCATAGTTTCACGACAAAGGGCAGACAAACTGTTCATTCTGCTGTCATCTGTCAGATAGTACTTCAGTGAGGAATCTCCACTGAGAGCTTTATTTAGAACCCATCGGAGGCTGAATAGCTGCTTCTTAGATGTGCAATACTGGTGCCTAGAATTACTTACTGGGTGCTCAGATTTGTGCAATATTGATTCTTATATATACATTTGCATTTTCATACCTGGTTTCTTAAGTTTATTTTGTACTAATTTCATGCACTTTCATCTTTATTTTGTTTGTTTATTGCTTGCAGTTTCAGACTCTGAGCAGATGTGCAGTTTGACCTTTGACAGAAAGAATGAAACAGCTGAGATTATTTACTTCCAAGCATATAGGCCATATGACAACAGTAGACTTTTGATCTGGTTATGCTCAACAAGAGTCTGGGATTTTCTACATGTACACGCAGCATATATATGTAGCACACATGCTAATTAATCAGCAAGCTGTGCACTTAATCTTTTTAATCATAATCATGTCAAAGCCTCACGTAGTGAATCAATCTAGCTGCTTGTCTCTTCCTGTCAAAGGTCAAACTGCACATCTGCTCAGTCTAAGAAACCGCAAGCAATAAACCCAACACATCAAAATCTGCCAGTACTTACCAAAAACAACAACTAGCGTCACAAACACTGTCACAAGCGATAAGCAATCACATGTTTGTGGGACGATGCAGCACCTGCTTCAAGCAAAATTGTTTATTGTGTTGATTGTTGTTGCAGTTTCGGTTCATACATGAGATACTCATTGAGCACTTTATTTGGGCAACAATGTTAATATTGGATAGAGCCTTAGTCCTTGTTATTTATGTGACAGACCCCATAAGATATTAGAAACATACCTTTGAGATTCTGTTCCATGTTTGCCTGACTGCATCACATCATTTCTGCACTTGTCAGCAGCACATTCGTTCACTCTCTGATGTTGTTAGATTTCTATTTGTGGCTGACAGGACTGAACCTAATATGTTCTTGTAGCATATCCACCTCAAAGTTGTAGCTGTTGGAAGAATTAAATGCTTTTCTACTCTTCACAGTTGTAAAAAAAAAAAAAATGTTAAAAATAGTTATCTTGTAGCCTTCCTGTCCACTCCAACCATTGGAAACATTAATTTCTGACCACTTTCATGTAAAAATCTGTTGCTGTCTGCAAAAACTGGGGCTCAACAGATGTTTTTGACTCACCATCCTGAGTAAACTGAGACTGAAACTGTCACTGAGTTTGCATTTTGTCCCTATTCAGATGTTTCAACATTTACGGAGGTTGCCCGTCTTAATCTTAAGAATTGTATGCATTCCACCGATGCCTTTAAATAGCTAATATTTTCAGTTGTGTATACCTAAATTGTCATATCTACCAAATGTCATACATCTGCTCAGCCTGCCTGTTGCCTGCACGCCATGTTAACGCTGGTTAGCACTAGCTCATAAAGTTTTATGTGTGTTTGGCTTTTACCTCAGGGCAGCTAATCGTCTGTTTACATATGATGTGTGTCAGATATCTGTGTTTTAACCCAAGTCATTCTATGATGATAAATTTAATTTTCTTCCCTTTTTATCAAGCAGTTCCCTAATATAATATTTTGGATCAATTACGATCTGGCTGCAAGGTGTCTCGGTGGTTAGCACCGTTGCCTCGCAGCAAGAAGGTCGCCGGTTCACGTCTCGGAGAGCACACGTGAGATCTTTCTGCGTGGAGTTTGCATGTTCTCCCCGTGCAGCGTGGGTTCTCTCCAGGTTCTCTGGCTTCCTCCCACACAGTCCAGAAACAATTAATTAGTTAGTTAGTTAGTTAGTTAATTGGTGATTCTAAATTGTCTGTAGGTGTGAATGTGAGTGTGCTTGGTTGTCTGTCTCTAAGTGTAGCCCTGTGATAGACTGGTGACCTGTCCAGGGTGTCCCCTGCCTTCACCCTAAGTCAGCTGGGATAGACTCCAGCCCCCTGTGACCCTAATGAGGATTAAGCGGTGTATAGATAATGGATGGATGGATTGTGATCTGTGCTGTGCCCTCTGTCTGTAGTTAAACTCTACCCACATGCAACCAAAGGGCAGCTCACACTTTCACTGTGGTGATGTGTCATGTGCAAAAGCATCGGCTCTAAGAGCTGATGCCTTACAGTGAATCAGAAGAGCCAAATCCCATCGAGTGAGAGCCGGCTTTTTTTTTTTTTTTTCGCTGCTCAGTGGCTCAGCTCAGCTCACGGCAGAACTTTGTTTTGATTGGCAGCATGGTGACCTTGTGGCCAATCACATGTGAGGATTTAGTGCCACAGCTGATGTTATAATGGAGATGCAATGCAATCTTGAGGAGCCCCTCATCCAATGAGCAGAAGACCCACTGAGCTGGTGGCAGGCCAAGGCCTCAGTCTTCCTTCACCTGGTGAAGGTGATGGAGGGGAGACTGTGTATTGTGGCAACATCCGTTCCCTCTGAGAGAGTCTTCTCAAAAACAGGGCAGATAATAATCGAGAGAAGAAACCACATCACCTCGCCAAGCTGAGACATTTCATTTCTTTGAATGCCAACCTGCACTAAAGACAGACTGTTTGGTGTTTGAACTGAGTTTTGTTCTGTTTCTGTTCTGGTTCTGTTCTGTGGGTTTGTTTGCAGTGTTTTGTTTATTTGTTTTTATGTTGAATTAAGATTAAAAGTTTGATTAAAATATTAAACTAACATAAGAATGCCTGCTTTTGTAACAAAATTAGGCCATTATAAGACTTTTCATAAAAACACTAAATTCAGAAGGGTTTATCAACACACAAAGCATTCGTATTTGCCAACTTAGGCTAAAATATGAGGCTACAGATCACAATAAATTAACAGTCGTTTGGGAGCCGAAAGAGCCGGCTCTTCTTTGGGAGCCGTGCCACAAGAGCTGGCTCTTTGAAAAGAGCCAACCTTCCCATCACTATTTCACTGCTGTGAAAGTGTAACAGAAAGTAACTTCTAGCCAGAATATCAGGGTGAATCATCCAAATGACCTTTATACTACGTTTGAAGTAGATTGGGTAAACAGTTTTCAACACATGCAAAGAACAGACACACACACACACACACACACACACACACACACACACACACACACGTATTCTTTGCTAGTGGGATATACACCAATTGCCACAACATTAAAACCACCTCTTTAGACATGTTCAGGCACCCCTTGTGCCACATAAACTACTCTGACACCTCTGGAGGTGTCCTGTGGTGTCTGCCATCATGACTCTGACTGTGGTTCTTCAGGGTGGGTTGCGGCAGGCTTCTTCTGTCAAGTTGGAATCTGTGGAATTCACTGGCTGAGTCTACTCCCCGGACTTTGCTGTGTTCCTCAAACTGTTCCTGAGCAGTCAAAGTAACATCCACATGAACACCAAGGCCCAAGGATTCCTAGCAGAGCATTGCATTGTAATGATAGGATCAATGCTATTAGCCTGTGTGGTGGTTTTAATGGAGTGATGTATTACAGTTTTTCTCAGTCACTTTGGTACATTTCTCAAATCATCCTAAACATTTGCAAAACAGTAAGTGCATTTCTCAAAACAGTTCGTACGAACAGCAAAACTCCATGGATTACCTGCAAAAGGCAGTGATTTGCTCAAAATCATCTCTCAAAAGTAAATATCTGTGTCAATGAACATGTCAGTGCCATCAGAATGACAAGTCCTTGTGTCAATGTGTACGGATAAGACAGTCAAATTGTTTAGTCATGTTGTCAGTATAACAGTGTACTCTGGAGGGATGTTCTGATGTAAACCATGGCTAAAGTTTTGATGACATTTATAGAAATGGTGAGTTACACTTTAGTTTATGTGGGAGATTTATTGTAAGAGACTGGACTAGATTGACATTTAGGCTTTTACTGTTTGTACTGTAATTTGTTGACAGACCATGTCATTGCGATACAGAAAGGAAAAGACAGCACTGCATAGCACAAAGAAAAAAACAAAAGTAGAAATGTGAACATAGGACAGTCTCCTTAGGGAAAACTGTACATGCAGTGCTGTAGGAATGACAGTGCAATCTTACCATATACTTGCCAGTTGATGGTTCACAAGATGCATCTTTGAGCTATTTCAGAAAACTGGTTGATCATTGGTTGATCTATGTAAGGCTACACACATTTCCCTTCATTAGAGAAAGTTAAGATTCACCTGGGAGCAATTTAAAAATTCAGGACAGATTTAGAAAAAAGTCTAATGGAATTGTATAGAAATATGCTCCACATATTATGACAACTTGTTCAACCATTTTGTATGTAAAGACTTATGCGATGAACTAATGCCTAAATGTTGTGGGGGTGAGACTATTCAACAGAGACCCATTATAATACATTTTGATCAACATGACATAAGCAATTGATAATGATGGAAACAGCAGAGAATTGCTCATAATTATTTGCATGGATGTACCAAAGCATTTAGAACTTGTTCAAATAAATGAGGAACTGCTTTTTTGATGTGTGCAAATGACACAATGATGTGAATATTGAACAGGTAGTTTTGAGAATTTCAATTCCAGTCTGAGAAATGTACCAGTGCGAAGAAAAACAAGAGGACCAAATACACACAACAACAGTTCTCAGCAGCACTGGTACATTTCTCAGACTGGAATTGAAATTCTCAAAACTACCTGTTCAATATTCACATCATTGTGTCATTTGCACACATCAAAAAAGCAGTTCCTCATTTATTTGAACAAGTTCTAAATGCTTTGGTACATCCATGCAAATGATTATGTACAATTCTCTGCTGTTTCCGACATTATCAGTTGCTTATGTCATGTTGATCAAAATGTGTTATAATGGGTCTCTGTTGAATAGTCTCACCCCCACAACATTTAGGCATTAGCTCATCGCATAAGTCTTTACATACAAAATGGTTGAACAAGTTGTCATAACATGTGGAGCATATTTCTATACAACTCCATTAGACTTTTTTCTAAATCTGTCCTGAACTGTTAAATTGCTCCCAGGTGAATCTTAACTTTCTCTAATGAAGGGAAATGTGTGTAGCCTCACATAGATCAACCAATGATCAACCAGCCATTGTACAGACTTGTTCGGTGAGTTATAATTTTTATCATTCTATTAATTCTATAATATTTTTCATTTATTTACACGCAAACATTATTATTTGTGATATGATGTGCTTATATTGGCCATGTGAGTCTGTGTTATTTGATATATTGCACCATATATCTATCATCTCTAGTCTTATTATACACACACACACACACACACACACACAAACACACACATATATATATACACTTTTTTTAAGGTAATGTTAAAGAGCATCAGATTCTCTTTGTGTGCTGACTGAACACACAGTATGAGTAATGTCAAAAGGGCTCAGACATAGTGGTCAGGCCAAAGACAATTCAGGAAATTCTGCAGTTCCCCTCAGCTCTACAAAATGCTTTATCTCTGATCTCATTGTTTTGTTTTTACTCTTTGGTTCAGGCTCATTAATCTCATGATCTCATCAATTTTCAGCAGGCAGATTTTATGGAGAAAAAAAAATTAATCCTTTGTTTTGCAAACAATAGTTAGTAACTGGCAGCATTTAGCAGCTAAAATACCCGAGGTCACAGGAGAGCAGAGTTTACAGATAACATTGGCCCAACATCTGATGGTTTTGATCGGTTACACCTTTCTAGAGTCTTGCTTTTGACTATGTTTCCTGTCAGTGGAGGCAAANTCTGCAGTTCCCCTCAGCTCTACAAAATGCTTTATCTCTGATCTCATTGTTTTGTTTTTACTCTTTGGTTCAGGCTCATTAATCTCATGATCTCATCAATTTTCAGCAGGCAGATTTTATGGAGAAAAAAAAATTAATCCTTTGTTTTGCAAACAATAGTTAGTAACTGGCAGCATTTAGCAGCTAAAATACCCGAGGTCACAGGAGAGCAGAGTTTACAGATAACATTGGCCCAACATCTGATGGTTTTGATCGGTTACACCTTTCTAGAGTCTTGCTTTTGACTATGTTTCCTGTCAGTGGAGGCAAACTATGCTCCAGTCTCAAGATACCCAAGGCCAGCCAGGTGAGACTGCTGCGAAAGCACAGAAAACAGCTTTTAGCCTAAATATAAGGACTTCTCATCCAAACAGTTTGAAACTCAACACATCACTTCAGTAGCTCACCAACAATAGACCAACTAAGTCTGATGTGAATCAGATGAATGTTTGTCAAGAAAAGCCAAAAACAGAGAAACACATTGCACTATATATCTATGTTTTTCTAGTCTTAATAGTGTTGAAGAAAAAAAAAAAGAAAGAAAGACTGGTGACAGTAAAATTAAAGAGCGTCAGATTCTCTTTGTGTGCTGACTGAGCACACAGTATGAGTAATGTGAAAGGGCTCACGCACAGTGGTCAGGCCAAAGACAATTCAGGAAACTCTGCAGTTCCCCTCAGCTCTACAAAATGCTTTATCTCTGATCTCATTGTTTTGATTTTACTCTTTGGTTCTGGCTCACTGTTCTCATGATGTCGTCAATTTTCCACCACAGCAGGCAGACTTTATAGAGAAAAAAAAATAATCCTTTGTATTTCAAATAAAAGTTAGTAACTGGCCTGTGCAGCATTTAGCAGCTAAAAGGCCAAAGGTGACGGGAGAGCAGACCGGAGTTTACAGATAATATTGGACTTGGATTTGTCAGATGGGCAAACACCCAATGCAAAATAGAGGCAAACGTTGTGGACTACTCAATATGTAAATACCGTAAGCTAAACATATCTGCTATATCAGTTTTATTACTCCAAACAGTGTTGTTTTTAAAGGTTGTTGGGGTGCTCCTGAGCAATAAATATGAAAGTAAATGCAGGTTTAATTGGTGTTTTCCATCAGATTGCTTCCTTTCAACCTCATGACTTGTGTTTCTGTTTGGTTAACAGAATTTTCCATTTCAGGCTTTTTGTTGGCTTTCTCAGTACACTGGTGTGTTTCCATTAGAAACCAAGCTTTTTATCATGAGAGTGTAAGTTATATAAAATGAGACAAACATTCTTTTTCTATTTCTGGACAGACAACCACTATTTGTAGAACTCAACAAAAAAAAAGAGGAACATTTTTTAAAAAACGTCATAGCTGAAGTCCCAGTCAAATCTCAGATGTCTTTTTTGTAACCAGATATTTCTCTTCATGTTCCCACATCCTGAGCAGTGCCAGGTTGTTGGTATGAAAACAACTAGAATGTGCGTGAGTAAAGAGGGTATTCACCACTCATTTACTGTAATGATACAAATCTGTAACCTCAAACAGTAGTTTCGACCTATTCAGCACAGCGGGTACTCTCTGGTGATGAAAGAGGAGTGGTGGATAATGACACATGCAATACTAGTCTAAATAACAGCATGAACAACGCTTGCATATCGTTTATGCACCTGGCCCCTGGTTCATAGAACAGCAAGGAAAGCACAAGTGAAATTACTGACGGCTTACTTCTATTGAATGTCCCAAAAAGCCATGTAAGTAGAATACATCCACCATGAATACACCTGTGCTTCCCCTGCTGAGAAAAGTCAAAATGTCCGTGGTTTTCACCTCCTCTTCTCTTCCCCTTATGCTATCTGTGTGTTCCCGTTTTTTTAAATTTGTTGTAAAACAACAACATCCCTGAGCGGCAGCAAGCTGAAGATGATCATGTAACAAGGCAGGCCTGGTTGGTTCTTTTAGTTATTTAGCCATTTTAATGACAGCACTCGCTTCCCTTGCATGCAAATGTTCCACTAAAAAAAAAGTTCTCCCATCACTAGTTTGGAGGGGCACCATTGCTGCATCCTGGGTTTAGCACCACCTAAGATAGATGTGATTGGTTTGAAGAAATGCAAAGAAGCCAGATTGTTTCTTTCCCCTATAACAGGATAGCAATGAGGTGCAATCAGACCATTTTCAAACACAGTACAACCCGTAGCTAAGCAATGTTGACACACTTGCTAAGCGAAAAGGCCGCAGGTCACAGAAGAGTAGACCAGGGTCAACAGTTCAAATTTTGACTAAAATCTGATGGTTTTGATCTGTTGCATCTTTCTAGAGTCTTGTTTCTGATGATGCTACCTGCCAATGGAGGCAAATTATGCTCCAGTCTCAAGATGCAGAAGGCCAGCCGGGTGATACTGCTGTGAGAACGTAGAGAAGACAACTTTTAGCCAAAAGATAAGGACCGCTCATCCAAACAACTTGAAAGTGAATATTGCCCTTCAGTAGGTCCCCAGCACTACAACGGCTGAAACTTAAGTGGATCAGATGAACGTTTATTGAGAAAAATGAAGAACGGACGCACTCACAACCACACAGATTTGTTAGAGAGATATACACAGATCAGCAAAACACCAACACCATCTGCCTAATAATGTGTTGGTGAGTCCTTAAGTTTCACCTCTAAGTATTCATATATTTTTCATTTATTTGAATTTATTTACACACAAACGTTATTATTTATTAGACACAGTGTTTGTTTTGTTCTATTTTGCAGGGACAACATTACTGCTTAGCACCACCCAAGACCACTGTAAATGGTTTAAAGTAATACAAACAAGCTGGATTGTTTCTTTCCTCTATACCAGGACAGTAATGAGGTGCAACCAGACCATTTTTCAACACAGTGCTGCGGTGATATGTCTGGTTTTAAGTTGTCAGAACAACATTTAACATATTTTGCTTAGGTTGGATTTTCACTGTATTTCTCAGCTGAACATCATTAGCACCATCACAGGAGTTTACATATGGAACAAAGACACGTTTGGATCATATCTCTGTTTACAGAATCATCAAAAAAGTGATCTCGCAAAACAATACAACCACTATGTGCTGTGCATGTGTTTAAATGATGTCAGATCTTTCTGCAGAAACATAACCACAAGATTTTGTTATCTGCTGATCTTTTTCTTGGACAGATACCAGCGAAAGCAGGTGAGTGAACTTTACTGAAGTCAGTTTAGTCAGAAATACAGTGCAGCTGTTTTACTGCATGCTTAGCTGCACTAACAATGAAAGCTGTCTGGATGTAGGACACCAAAGATAATACGTCTGTAGCTCTGCAGGAACCACCATATTATATTTCTCAGATGTTCAATGAGAGGCTGAGCAGTACAATAGCCCTACTTTATGCCTCTCATGCACTGGTACACATCTGGGCTACAAAGGTAACTGTTGCTTTAAGACTGTAAACTGTTTGTAAACCTCAGGTGTGTTTGCTGCTTACTTACTGTGTGTACACCAGTCTCATATATACTGGAGATCACCTCACTGTTTAGACCGGTGTTGTCTCACATAGCTTCAGTTTCAATAAGATAGCATTTCTGTACTAGTTTTATACACATATAAAAGCTATTATCTTTTTTTGCACTTAAACTTGGTACCTTTTTTAATGTAGGTACTCCATGTCTGACATATCACATCATATGAAACACTTGTTGGTTTCGGCGGCTGCTCGGTCAGCTATCTGAAACAAAGCTTCGTTTTTCAGCGACGGTTTCACGCCAACTAGGAAAATATACCAAGAAACAACTTGTGTTAAAAGTCCCTTGACGGTAAAATAAACAATTTGATATGTGTTTGGTCATAATAGTCAACCACAGCGACTCAGATGTGTGTGGGTGAATGCTCGGGGCAGCAGGACCAGAAATGTTACTTCAGAGATTGCCTCATCAGTACGAACAACCTGGCAGCTCCACACAGATTGACTGCAATAAAACATTCTCATTCAACAAGGCAAACAGCAGTCAGAGTAAGTCTGCAGGATGTTTACCAAGTGTGTGGGCACCAGTGACGTGCGGTCACGGAAAGGAAACAAATATATAATGATAAAATAATTTAAATAGTAATTTGAATCATAACCAGCTGCAGGTGGGAGCCCTCAGGTGATTACCCAATCACAGGGCCTGATCACGCCTCACACACTCGACACGCCCACCTGGGAAAGTAGAGAGAGAGAGACAATAGAAGACAAGAGAGAAGAAGGGGAAAGATAGAGATTAACTGCCAACTAGCTGTGACTGGAGGTGGTGGAGGCCATGACAATTTTAGCCTCAAGCAACTACAAAAGGGCCTTTGAATCCTAAAATGGGGAACTGAAATTGCTATTATGAAAGTATGTTTAGTCATTTACAGTGAATAAAGTCGAGTGCACAAATGAAAAAGTTATGGATAAACAATTTAACAATATATTTAGAATAGTAGCGTTTACTTCTGGTCTAGAACAAAATGTCATTTAAGTGCCCTGGTCATTCTAAATGGCATAAAATATACAATGACAAATCATTCTGCACTAGGCAAGATATGTATCATGACAGAAACCAGAAATATATCATTTAACTTTGACCCAAAAAAATGATTAAGTACAACTTAATTTTCTGTGGCTTTCTGTCAACATTACAACCTTAATGTATAAAGTAATAAAGTTGATATGGCATATATGTTGACTCAGTGTTCACATATTGAGCTGATCTATTTTGCATTGGGTGTTTGTTCATCTAGCAAATCTGTTATTATCTGTTAAGTCCAATATTAACTGTAAACGCTCGTCTCCTCTCCTGTCACCCAGGGCCCCAGTGTTCATGTGTGTCGCCTGGGGCACCAACACAGTGTTAGGCAGGTAGTTTTAGAGTCGTGGCTGATCTGCTTATAGCTGTGTGCGTGTGTGTGTGTGTGTGTGTGTGTGTGTGTGTGTCTGTTCTTCGCTTTTCTCGACAACCGTTCATCTGATTCACTTCAGACTTAGCAGTTGTATTGCTGGTGAGATGATGAACTGCGGTGTTGAGTTTCAAGTTGTTTGGATGAGCGTTTTGTTGGGGTTTTTTTTGCTTTCACAGCAGTATCCCCAGCTGGCTGCTTGAGGCTGGAGCATAATTGGCTTCGTCAAATTCAACATCATCAAAGGCAGGACTTTGGAAAGTTGATCAAAAACATCAGATTTTAATCAACGGCAATGGGCGATGCAGCAGTGTCAACAAAATTGTAAAATAAAGAAGCCTCACTAAAGTAGAATTCATGGCAGAGTTGCCCAGGTGAAGTTAATATAAGGTGGAAAGTCTATATGTTACAAGATATCTGTGTCTTCTTACATATGTGTATATATATATATATATATATGTATGTATGTCTGTATATGACTTTTAGCATCATCTTACCTTCGAAACAGCAAATTTTGGGTTACTATGGTTACTTCCAGTGGGTTCAAAAATATAAACTTTAGGAAGCATCTGTAAGTTATGCCAAACACCAATGTATTGAGGTCTTGGGGGACCCCTGTCAAAAACAGAAATCCAGTTTTAACAGGTGGATCTACGATTATAGAGTTTATGTTTTTCATGAATCCTAAATATAACACAGGCACAAATGCAGCAGAAAGCGACACTAAACACTGCTGTTTCGAAGGTAAGATGATGTTCAAAGTCAGAAATACAATACCTAATTTCTTAATATTATCTGAACACCTTTACACTTGACAGACTGAAAACAAAAAAACAAACAAAAAATATTCCTTTTACCCTCCACACAGCCTGCTATTGGCATCAACGCCCTAACACACTTGAACTTGTTCTATGGCACCTATCTAGATAGTTTTTCTCCTGACTCCTTGCTTGTGTGTCCATAAAGTTGGACACATTCCTCTTTTTATTTCTTTTTATGCACACCAGTAATCATTTTTGACATGGTGCAATGATTACATACTGAGTCCCAGTTACCCAGGTGAAACAAATTCTTCCTTCTGGATGTGACCGAAGAGTGGGACACCCAGCACATTGACACCATCAACAAGCTTTTGGACAGTATGCCACGATGACTTAACACATTGATCCATATCAGGGGTGGTCATACTCAATATAAGTGACTGAGTGACATTTGAAAGAGTAATATTTGACATTCTTATCCATGAAATCCCCTTGAATACATGTTTCCTGTTCAACTGACCAAGTTTCAAACTGAAACAAAACCCTTAATCCTATTGTTCAATACTTTAAGCCTGAATACATAGTTTGTAAAAGTTAATCGTGGATTTTTTTTTTTAATTTGATGTGTATTGTATGTATATTGTGATATCAATAAAGTTTAGAAAAGATATACACTTTATCAAGTATAAATCACATTGTCACAATCATTTCATGAGAAGAGGTAAAAAATATATATTTTATTCCAGCTTCATGGGCAACAGTGTATAATGGCAGGATAAAGGTTAAAGTCCCAATACAATGATACAAAAGATAAAAGTGGTGCAATTATTAGACTTCAGATCCATTTTATTTACAGCACATAAAAAAAAAATCATGTTATTTTCAGAGATTACAATCTGTACAAAGCTCAACACCCTGTGACATAAAATGCAACACAAGATAATTACCAAAATGGTATAAACTCACAACACATAAATATTAACGCATAATAACTCATCATTCATGGAAAGAAAAGACAGTCCAAAGGAACAGTGTTTCATTTGACTTTTTACAAGATTTTTACAATGTGTTAAACTCGACAGCACTTCTATCAATTTTACAAGGTTTCATATAGTAAGTTCTGTCTTGTTTGGCACGCAGAGGGAAAACCACAATATGCGGCTCCTGCTCGGTGGGTCATTTTCACAGGTGAAAGTAGTCAATCAGAGAAATGAAAGTGACTAACAAGACCGTTTCTCTTGTCAAATTGAAATTAACGCTTTTTATGTGATGGTGTTTGAATGATGGCTGGCAAAAAAGCAAAGCACATTATGAGTTGCCTTTGACGTTATGAGACACTTTCTTCAGGTGTGGAATTTTCTCTCTTTTTTGTCTAAATATATATATTTCAAATTAAATAAGCAAACCTGCGACTGTTGCTTTGGTGTGGACAGTCCCATCTTTTCCGGAGAGAGCTCACAGAGTCTATTCAGAGAGAAAACCGCCTCACTTTTTATGAAACAACTTTAAATGCACAAATATGGATCCAGAGAAATTGCACAATGCCTGCTACAACAGGTTTTGACAGAACAGCACTGCACTGCATTCAGACAGTGAAAATCTGACAGGAGCTTGTGTTTCTGAGTTGCTGGTATCAGCCAGGTCAGAGTTCATAGACACGGAAGAAGCTGGCTTTGTGTTTGGGGTTGAAGCGAATCCTTACTTTCATGTCAACAATCAGTCGGGCTTCTTCTAAAAAGAAGATATCTGTCTTGTCAATCGTCTGTGTCTGGATGGTCCTGTTGGTTTTTTCCTTTGTGCTCATCAACAGAGTAATCTCGTCATTGGTGACATTGGAGAATCTCACCCATCCATAGATCAAGTAGGATCCAGCTTTATCTGCTGTGAAGATGTCGTAGCTTCCCTGTTCATCGCTCTCTATACAAGAAATTCAAATAGTTCCTATTAGCACACTGAAGTAATAACATCTAAACAGGATTTCTGAAAGCAGCTTAAATAGTTATCACACATACCTTTTAGTAGCAATGGTGGAGATTCCTACAAAGAGACACATTTGTTATGAAACACAGTGCATGTTAAAGAGGGGAAATCTTTGACAATGTTAAAACTTTCTATCAAAGCTATGAGGTGTTTCTTACCTGGGAGCATGAGGGTCTGAAAAGGAAATACTGAAGGATGAAGCCCACCACAACAAGCATTCCCATCACTGCTGTTAAAGCAAACGCACACCTAAAGCGGCCACGTGAACCTCTGCGGGAATGAGTGTCTTCGAAACTTAGCATCTTGACCTCCACCAGTGTCTCCTCCAGTCCTGCCTGATGTGTGTCCATGGTTTCAATTGTGAAGCAGAAGTAGCGACTCTTAATATAGCCCATGTCTTCCCACACAGAAACAGAGAAAGTGGGAATCCCAGATCCCGCCCATGAGTGATAAAAGCCAAATAGAAAGGAGTGAGGGAATCCCTCATAGCCTATGCAACAAAACCGGTTTAATCATTAGACTGCTGCTGCTTTCTTTGACTCTCTGCAAGAGCTTATCAGGGCCTGCGAAACATGTGGTTGATATCTCTGTTTTGTGCCAGCGCTTCTGTCTGTATCTGATACACTGACATTCCTGAACCCTTCAGGTCAGTGTCATATTTAATGAGGAATTTGTAGCTTGTTTGTTGAATTAGAATTGTCAAGCAGCATTTGAACAGTGGCACACACACACACAAAAAAAAGAAATGAAGCCTTTTATTTTTTAATTGAGCTTTATGTTAAAATCTCTGTTAAAGTACGATGAGATCGTCATCTGTGTTAGAATTACAAATAAGCATAGCCTGTTTTAACTTCTAATGGAAGTCATTGTGCTGTTCTTGTCCATAGTGAATAAATCACTCAAATATTCACTGTGTATGTTGGAAAAAGTATGGGCAACCCCATATGGTAATAGCTTCAAACAATAAAATTCAGGGGTTTGCAAATTGAGTTTAGGTGTGAGTTTAAGCTACTCTGACAACATTTTGAGTTTGCTATTTCTGAGTAATCTCTGCTCATGCTGCTCAATTGTTGACTTCCTTAAAGCTGGAACGAGATCGAAACGTAATAACCACACCACAGCCAGATAAACCATTTATAAATTCGGATGATTTCCTCATGTGGCCACTCCTGCTAAAAAAAAAAAACATAACAGCAAGCCAAGAGTATCAGCTTAACCCTTCATAGGGCACTCCTTGAAATACTTGGAAAATGAAAATTTCCACCCAAGGGTGTTAGTGAATGATATTTCAAGATATTCTTACTTTTGTAACTTAAAAAAATAAATAAATAAATCTTGCAAATCAAGATAATATTAAAGTTCCCATATATGGTAATTTGTCTGTCAACGGTTTTTAAAAAAAGAGTTAGAATAAATGAAAGAAAAAGTAACAAACTGCAAAAAAAAATATTTAGAAACATTTTAGTTTGAGGAAATGATACTTGCACGATCAGTAATAAAGTATTTATAAAGTTCTTGGAAAGTTCATTTAGTCACTTTTGTCTTGGGATAGTGGTATTGGCACACACCAATGTCAACAGAGCTGCCATGCAAGGGGCTTGCCTGCCATTGGGAGCAGCTGTGGGTTCAGTGTCTTGCCCAAGGACACTTCAACTGTGGAGGGAGCAGGGGATCGAAGGCCAACCTTTCGATCAGAGGACAAGCGCTCTACCACCTGAGCCACAGCCGCGTGAGTTCAATGCAAACCAGCAGCGAAGCATTTATGAAGTGCCTGGAACATTTGTTTAGTGACATTTTTCATAAGGTAGTGATACTGGCACTTATACAAAATCTATATGAAAAAGTGCACGTGGTTCTTCAAGCTCAAGGAGAGGCACAGGGTGGACATATTGAACGTCCAAGAAAGTTACCAAATATGGTCACTTGCCCTATAAAGGGTTAACGGAAACAGCACTGAATCCTAAGGATGAGACTGAGCTGTAGTTTTGTTTGTAAAAATAGTCCAGAAATATACTTGGTTGTTGTGCAGGCAGATCTGCAGCTTCGGGAAAAACTTGTTTGAGGATATTGTTGCCTAAGGGGGATTGTTACTTTCAAAAGGTTTGTGTTTTCTGCCAGGACTGGAAACATGTGTGGGTGTGTTGTTTGTCTATTTTTAATACTGCCTGATGACATAGTGCTTATCTAGACTCGTGATGAAGATGGAGATCAGATCATGTTTTATTGACCAGTCAATGCAGTAAACCAATTCCAATGGGTTCACATGCTTTTGTTTATATGTAAATACATTTAGTGGGTGCTGTTGCACTGTTGTTTGGATGATGGTCGGATGCTGTGAAGGATTACATTTGAGTCCTCTCTTCCTGTGGAAAAATGGCACATGAACTTATGATTACTCAATCATTCCTTTCATAATCCTGACACGACTACATTCATGTTCACACACATCCAAACTGTACCTGTGTAATATCCTGTTGTACATGCACAGACCAGCAGATATAGTTTTTCCCTGTGAAATAAGAGCAACTGTTAAGCTGTTAAGCAACAATCAACACCTGAAGCCACCGCACTGTCATCTCTGGTGTCTGTTATGATTTGCAGCCTTTTCGTTCTTCCCACTCGCAGAAACTGCATGTAAAGCAAATGATATTTACAGCATGGCAGCACAGGTGAGGCTGCACATTCTCTCATGTCATAACACTTGGCTTGGATACGTGGCACATGCCGCTTTCACACACACCGAGCATATTTGTGCAAATGCAGGGGCGGAGTGCTTGACTGAAACACACATATACAAAGAAACCTGAAGGCGGCACTTTAAACCAGCTCTCTCTCTCTGTCTCAGTCTCTGACCCATTTAGCAGGAAATTCCTCCACGAGAGAAACTGTGTGCTGTTGCATCACTGTTATTGTCCCACCCACATTCAGATTGCAGCGGCCCTTCTACCAGTGTTGTTGCTCTCTTTCCGTATTTGACTTCGGCCCGAGCTGCCGGTAAGGTCTGGTGACATTGTTTCAGACTTGACTTAGGATGCATACACGCCCACACGTCCTTATCTTTCTGGCTGTTTACTTAGTCCAGTCTTGTACTCTTCTTTATCTCAGTTGTGCATGTGTGTGTGTGTGTGTCTTCAGTTTCATTGCTTGCTGGGTAAAACTTGTAACTAGTTTCACACAATCTCATCTTAGCACAGGTCTGAATTAAAAAAAATCTACATTTCTTTGTAAGCTCTTGTCTTCTTTAATAAAGATAATGTTTCAATACTGCAGCCTCACTGTACACAGGCATGAACAAAAGTTTACATACACTTGTACAGACCATGCATATCATGGTCGTCTTGAATTTCCAATGCCTCCTATAACTCAGAATTTTCTATGACGGGATCATTGAAACTGATGTATCTTTGTCACCAAAAAGACCCTTGCATTTTTGTTCTTTTGCAGAATGTATTATAGGTCTTCTGGAAATATCACAAAACATGCTGCTACAGATCCCAAAGTCAACTGTGCAAATAACTGTAAGTATGAAGTGCATGGCACAGTTGTGTCACTGCTATGGTCAGGTAAAAAACAAAAGCCATTACCTGTTGCTAAGAGAAAATAGGTCAGGATGGTCAAGAGTCAACCACCAAAAAGCAGGTCTGCAATGAATTACAAACTGCTAGAACAAAGGTGTCAGTGTCCTCAGTCAAGCTTGTTTTACGTCGCCACGAGCTGAGAAGCTGCCATGCAAAAAGGAAGCTCTTTCTCCAGAAGCAGCGTCTTAAGGCTCAACTAAAGTTTGCTGCTGATGTCAGGGACAAAGAAAAAGCTTTCTTGAAGAAAGTTCTGTGGTCAGATTTAACAGAAATTGAGTTATTAATCTGTTTGGGGGCTGCAGGGTGGCGCAGTTGGTTAGCACTGTTGCCTCGCAGCAAGAAGGTTGCCGGTTC
>NW_007577829.1:509354-547027 GCF_000690725.1 Stegastes partitus
TGAGGATTAAGCGGTGTATAGAAAATGGATGGATGGATAATCTGTTTGGAAGAGTGAAGGTGAGGCCTTTAACCCTAAGAACACTATACCCACCATCAAGCATGGTGGTGGCAGTACTATGCTCTGGGACTATTTTGCTGCAAGCGAAACTGGTGCTACACAGAGTAAATGGAATAATGAAAAGGAAGGATTACCTCCACATTCTTCAGGAAAACCTAAAATCATCAGCCAGAAGTTTGGGTCTTGGATGCAGTTGGGTGTCCAACAAGACAAAGATCCCAAATGCACATCAAAAAGGGCAATGAATCAAGGTTTTAGACTGCCCTTCTCAAAGTGCGGACTTAAACCCCATCAAGGACATGTTGACTGTGATAAAGAAACAAGTCTGCGTCAGAAATCCAGCAAATTTATTTCAACTGAACCAAATCTGTCAAGAGGAGTGCTCAAACCCAGAAGCTTGTGGTGAAAATGCCCATAAGACATTCAAGTAAATAATATCATCGTTGTGTATTTTTGACCAAGCAGATTTTGTCATTATTTCTAGTAGACTTTTTTTTTTTAAAATCTATGAAATAAACAAAATACATGACTGGTTTTTTTTGTTTTTTTGTGACAAAGGTGCATGGGTTTTGATGATTACATCACATCAGGTAAGGAGTGCAGTGGTTGGCATGCATGTGACTGCGGTTATAACAATGTTTCAGGAAAATTGCTCCAGGTGACAAACTGTTGAAGGATGCCTTCAATTTGGCACAGTGTCTGGGAAAACAAACAAAGCTGCTGCTGTGTTGCTCTGAGGGATTCCTGTTTTGTGCTGCTACAAGGAGAAACAGCGCCTAAAACAGCACTTTAAAAAGTTCTTGGCCTCACCCAGAAACAAGAGGTGTAGCTCTCATTTTGGGGCAAAACTGTAAACTGTAAAACTTTACGTCACTGTCTGACAAACTCAAATGTTTGTTAGCAATCAAAAAAAAAAGGAGAGGAAAGCTTAGAGCTAGCTGCTGTTGCTCCAGGACAATGTGTCTGTCCAAACAGCACAGGTGGCAGAAGCAGCCACATGCGACTTTGAACTGTTGCCTCATGAACCTTAGTCATCTGACCTGCTGTTTAGGAGCATCAATACTTGACCCTTTTCCACGACGAGATAGCAAAGCTCAGTGGAATTGAACTTGAAGTCGAAGGAGACTATGGTAAAAATGAATGCTGGAACAACCTTTCACCTGTGACGTTTTTCATTGAGGCCAAGAAATTTTTAAAGTGCCTTCGTACATCACCTGTTCTTAAAAAAATCATCACACAATAGAATGTGCGTCCTCCATTGGAAGCTGCAGTATTTGCAAGAACTTACAACATAATAAGATAGGAACACTGTAAAGTAATTTTACTGTAAACTAATTGACAATCACCCTGTAAGCCTAATGTTTTTTTCATGCACAGGAAAATAAATTGGTCTTTCTTTGACCTCACTCCCTTTGGGTATGACGACTATTTCAGCCAGCACACAGGCGTGATTTTACCGGCCATGAACAGGAGTTAAGTAAATCCTCACTCATCGTCTAGAGGTTGCACAAGGTTTTCAATCAGATATCTTCCCACGATGGTTTGTTAAAGAGATAATTTTGCAGACGGAAGTTATTAAAAAAAAAAAAACTGCTGTATTGCCACACAGGTTTTTTTTTTTTTTTTTTCTTTCTTTAGATTTCACAGAGAATGCAACTGAGTCATTCACCGATAAAGTAGAGTGTTGACACACCCACTTATTCAAGGTCTTTCAGTCGTTTTGGCAGGATGTCAGCCAGTCTCACAAGGTCATCATCTACAATTTATCCAACAATCTTGAAGGATATGCAGACTACTGTTGGCTGGTTTTGCTTTACTCTATAGTCCAGTTCATTTAATTTGGTTATAAGTTGTGTAGTTGTAGAGGCCAGGTCATGTGATGCAGCCCTCCATAACTCCCCTTCTTGGCCAAAGAGGAAGAGGCCAAAAACTTAACCTAGCTGGGATAGTGCGGCAGAATGTTACAGTCACTATGTTGGCTAAGTGTTGTCTTGAGTTCTGAATAAGTCTCCAACAGTGTTGCCAGGAAAGTCCCTTTACACCATTACAGATCTTCCTCTTTGCTTCACAGTGAAACCACACATGCAGATACCATCCGTTTACCTCCATCCGTTCACGAAGATGCCACAACCACAAGCAAAAATCCCACATTCGGATTCACCAGACCAAAGATTCAATTCTCGCCGGTCTAATGTCATTTCCTTGTGGGCCAGAGCAGTTCTCCCGTTCTTCTTGGTCTCCTTCGGTAATGATTTCTTTGCAGCAGCTCCATTATAAAGGCCCAATGCACAGAGTACAGTGGTCAAATAGTTGTCTCCTCCGGACATCCAATGTTGAGATGTGTCTGCTATTCAAACTCTGAGAAGCATTGATGGATTCTAATTGTAGTTGTCATTAATTGGCAATTTCTGAAGCTAGTAACTCTAACTAACTTTTCCTTAGCAGCACTGGTAACTCTTTTAAAAGTTTTTTTTAGTCTTATATTTGATCATGCATGCCTGACATACGGCAAAGAACTTAGCCTTAGTACATGGTGCATGAACTCTACTAGGTGAGCTACTAAGGTGCCCGGCAGAGGAAAATCTTGGACTTCCTTTACAGGGATCATCCTCATGAGAGTCAATTGATTCATTGTAGTATCTGATATTTTTCGTAAAGTAAAGATGGTCTGTCTTTTTTCTTTGTCTGGTTAAGTAAGAAATGTCTGCAGTGGTTTGCAGGGCTGTACACCAGAACTACCTCACATAAAACAACTGTTTGTGTCAAGCACATTAAGAAGGCAAGATATTTTCTGAATAAACGTTTAAAGAGGCTCCCCTGATAATTGGAAAGGGGACGACCCTATAAAGCTGGTTATCAAGCGTGTGCAAAGCTGCCATGAAGGCAAACAGTGGCTACCTTGAGGATTCTAAATATGAAACAGTTTGATTGGTTTAACACTTCTCTGTATGTAGTGATTTTTATAGTTTTAGTTTTCTTCTGGAAAGTATTAAAGAGTAACAATAACAGAAAATCCAAGTGCATAGGTGTGTCCAAACTGTTGACTTGTTCTCTAAATTAGGACTACAGACGGACTCAGAACTACAGCAGACAGCCAGTTATGAGGACCCTTAAGGATGTATAGTATGCATGTTTTAGCACTACAACAAGGAGTTATTAACTGCATGGATGTTTCTGGATAATGATAGTGTTCTATTATGGCCAGTCATGAATCTGCAATTATTTATCGATTGTACGTATTGTTGATAAAAAATAATATTAAAAAAATGTTAATGGAAATCGTATAAACCACAATCAGCAGCAAGTATCAATAAATTAGATATCACAACATAGACATGCAATGCTATCTGTGATAAATGCTGTCTAATTAACCAGTAAGCAGGCGACCTGCAGGGAAATCTGCTGCACCTAACACCACTCTCAAACTGCAACATTCAAACAAACAGGGATTTACCCCAAACCCTCACTACAGATCCAGTTTTAACCACACAGTCGGTAGGTGCAATCAAAATCAGCTTAGTTTGACAAATCTGTTTTGTAATGAATCTGGCACTAGAAAAGAAAAGGGAATACTGTGTTACTCTGTTGGAAACTTTTGACATTCTCCAGCCGCATTCTGACACGAATACTTTCCAGGCCAACCTCATCAAGATGCCACGTGTGCCTGTGAGGGTTTGTAAGCTACACATAAGAATCAAAGCGTCTGCATTTAAGTACAATAGTGCTCAATGTTAATGCAAGCATAATTGTTAAGGAAATTTTCAAAGCTGAACAAGTACTCAGTCACAAAAAAATGTCCTTTCTGAGTTTTATTGAATACACTTGCGCAAGTGGACCAAGTCAGAATCTGCAGCTGAATGAATGTCTCAGCTCTCTCACCAAACATCTTTGTACTTTTTTGATGGAGCTAGTTACATTATCCTCGCCTATTTCTCGATTCTTTGAAGAACACTAGCTTTTGTACCCAATAAACAATGTCCTCTATTGCAGACATGAGTTCTCATGATTGTGTGGGTCTTATTTGCTGATGCTCATACAATTCATGACCTCTTTTTGGAGTATCACAACATACATCAGTGAAATAAAGACATCAGTTGTGCATTTGCATCATCAAAACACCTCTCCATGTATAGCTGGGGAAAAACCCTACATTCCAACACCACATCAGCAGTAGATGTCTCAAAGAATACTAAGGAAACAGATCACATGAGCAAGTGATGAAACTGGCAAATAGTAAAGTAAGCAATTACATGGGTAGATGATAAAACAAAATTTCCCTCACAATGCTCACGATGATAATGTTAACATGCCAAGTGTCATGTTAACCATGTTCACCATTTTGGATCATTCATGTGATAGCATGCCAACATTTGTTTGCTAACACTAAGCACAAAGTACAGATCTATCGCTGTAAATATGAAGACTACTGCACATATTATGTCATGACAATCAGAAACTTTAATCCAGTGGTCATTGGCATATAGTTAGGGGTTAGCAAGGTTTTTTCAGTTCCTTCTCTTGGAAAAATGGATGTTTGTATAAAATTTCACGGCATTTCCAGATAATAATTGTTGAGATATTTCAGTCTCGACCAAAGCTGTGGATCACCTGTGTCTGTTTCCTGCCAATCAACTGACCAACATTGGATTCCCTGGTGCTTTAAAACATTGAATTTGGGCCACATATGCCTGTTTCCTACTCATCAAGCAACCAGCATCTACTTCCCCAGTCCTTCAAAACACTAACGTAGGCCACAAATGTCTGGTTCCTACCAACCAGCTGACTAACACTGCTATTCTTGGTCTCACAAGACACCAGTACAGGCCACTTACAGCTGTATCCTACTAATCAACCGGCCAACATTCACATCCCCAGTCCCTCAAATCATTGGTGTCTATTTCTGGCCACCCATCGCTGGCGTCTTCAATCCCTGACAACACTAGATGTGGGCCACCTTTGTCTAATTTCTACCAATCAACTGACCAACATCACCATTCCCAGTCCCTTTATGTATCAAAACATTAGTTACATGCCCCCCTATACCTGTTTCCTGCGATCCCCAGTCACTCTAAACACTGGATTTGCAGCCACCTATATCTGTTTTCTACCAACCAAACAACTAATATTCATATCCTACACCTGAAACTTCCTATCAGCTAGTTAGAACTAAAAAAAACAAACAAACAAAAAACACTATATATTGGCCATCTGTGTCTGTTTCCTACCAGTCAACTGACCAACATTACTCTTTCTGAATTTATTAGATACATGGCAAGTATATTTGTTTCCTACCAATCAACTGGCCAACAGTGGCATCTCCAAACCCTTAAAACACTAGATACAGTCCACCTGTGTCTGTTTTGTGGCAATCAGCTGACCGACATTGCCATCCCTAGTCCCCCAGACCTTTAAAACACAAATGTCAGGTTCCTACCAACCAACTGATCAACATTGCTGTTCTTGGTATATGGTTTCCTTTTTTTGTGTCAGACAATGAGTATTTTTTAAGTAGGAGCTGTTTTTACCTTGACGTGTTTCGACCGACACTTCAGTGTTCCTCACTGACGTCTGTGGTGACGTGTCTTTATCAGCTGGTGGTTTCCTGGAGGAGGTGTGACCCGCCTGGCAATCTGTCAGATTTGCCTGACGGGTCATGCCTCCTGCCGCCCGGTGGTCTCTGTAGGAGAGCGTCCCATGTGTGGGACAGCATGAATGTCCCCTGACAGATTGCCAGGCGGATCACACCTCCTCCAGGAAACCACCAGCTGATAAAGACACGTCACCACAGACATCAGTGATGTTTCTGAGGAAGATTGAAGTGCCAGTCGAAACATGTCAAGGTAAAAACAGCTCCTACCTAAAAATACTCATTGTCTGATCAAAAAGGAAACCGCATACCTATAATCAGAGAAGACAAAATGAACCTAATCACGCTATTGCTATTGTTACTCCAGTGTTGGTCACCTTGGTCACCTATCCGCTAACCGGCCAACATTGGCATTCCAATTCCTCAAAACACAAGATACAGGCCCCCTGTGTCTGTTAACTACCATGTTTGAATAAACTTTTAAAATCTGTTAAATGAAACACTGAGATTTGTTTTTTCTTCTAGTAATTGTTTCACATCTGAATCCTGCAGTAATTATTAAATCAGTAAAGTTCATAAAGCTAAGACTGTCTGGCTGATGTGAGCACTATGTTGATATTATTACATCATAGTATCATTTCAAGTTTTCCGTAAAGTGTTGCTCACAGATTTTTGTGCTTGATCCACAAGTTTTAGGCAACCAGGAGGAAGTAGTGTAAGTCTTTTGAAAGTGCTTTTTTCATTCTTGTGGGATCAAACTTGCGAAATACTAAATGATCACACCGCTGAGGGAGTAAATATAAAATCAAGAAGGCAGTTAGATGGACGGGCCAAGTGTGTCTTGGCCTGTCTGTTATTTATAAGTCATGGCTTCAATTTTAACACGAGCTTCTGAATACTGTGGCATAATGTAAAATTAATTCCAAGCTGTAAATGGAAATGTGATCATGCACAGCAACATATAGCGATGTGAACCCACAGTTAAATACAAAAATGTTTCAATAATTATATATTGTAAAACGCTTAAAAATATGACAGTTCCGCAAACAACCAAAGTGTCTGCTTAACGGCTTTCAGCTTTTACGTGCTGTCCTTTGTACTTCCTGTGGTTTCATGTTCAAAACTGAAGAGCAAAGCAGTATCACCGTGAAGTTTCAAAGTTCAGTCCCATAAAAGAGGCTAGACTGCCAGTCAGTTGATTTTATAGCTCAATTACCTGTTTAGTGATGGGAATTCAACAGACATGATGACAGGATTGGTAAGTTTTGTGCTGGATAATGCAAGAATAATGTTGTCAGATGTCGCTGGCCTCAGTATTTCAGCACGACATGATGGATGTAGTGAATAAAAGCGTATTTAAGATCTATTTAAAGGTTTTAAATGCATCGCACTGAAACTTAGAAAGATAAACCGAGGGCTTGCTTTAAATAACCGGCCATAAAACTTGGGGTCATAAACTAGAAACGATAAAATCCTTTGCTCTGATTTTGATTCATATGTTCCAGGACGTAAGGTTGAAAATGACCAAACAGTGATCTGAATAGTGAGCTCAAAGTTTGGCATGTTTTTGTAATAAAAGTGGAAGCATGGATGTGGTAGGTATAGAATTAAAGTGGATCGAGGTAGATGACGACACACATGGCAAAGTAATAATTAGTCTGTGCTTCACTATGTGTGTCACTCAAAGCAACTCATTTAGCGAAAAGGTGAACAAAGAAGCTGCTCAGATTGATCAAAGGTGAAGCTGAACGGTTGTTCAATCTGAGCAGCTCCTTTGTTCACTTTTTAATTCAGATATAATTTGTATTTAAACCTGTTTATATTATTTACCCGAACTGATCTTCGTAAAATTTGTCTATTGTAATTTTATGTTGATTTTAATCTGGTGCAGCTTAAAATATTTTTGTTTTATTTTATCCATTTGCTGTTGTTTTATTTCAAAATGAGTTACTTTGAGTGATGCACATTGTGAAGCACAGACTTTTTATTACTTTGCCATGTGTGCCATCATCTACCTCGATCCACTTTAATTCTATATCTACCACATCCATGCATCCGCTTTTATTACAAAATCATGCCAGATCTTGAGCTCACAATTCAATTATTAACCTTCACATTATCATGGCTGTCTTTGTATGCCAAGGTGAGAACATTGTTATATAATCGTGTGGTGGAGCATGGGAGTTGGCTACTTTAAACAAGAGGACAAGACCAAGATATGATTGTTGTTTGGCTGATTTGAGGATTTCTGCACACAGTAACACATGCATGGGTGTCGAAACTGTTTCTACCGTCACCAGATATAAACTCACACATGTGGGCGAAAGTTTTACTCTCCAAGTTTAAACTTGTAGCAGCAGTCAGTCGTCTTTTTCCTGATACCAAATTCCCAGGAAAACTGCGTGTGCGGCAGTTTTTTTTAATTTTTTTTAAAGCAATGATGGATATCTTCCACACGCATCGTGGAACATGCTGCCTTGGAAATATTTCAATGAAAACCTGTTGTTCTATTTTTAGAAATATCATAAGCCAATCAAAGTGAAGCAAGACCAAAATTTCCCGAATGTTAAAACTGGTATTGTGAGACAAAGCACGCCTTAACTTTTGTCGCCTCTGTATCGTAACCAGGTAGTATCACGTACTACCTTGCAAGCAGGGGCCGGTTTTAGATGGCTGTAGGATGTGACACTTTCACTGATGAGGCAACCTGCTGCTGCTGCTACACATGCAGCATTTGTTGTGCTTCATTTCTGCTGACTCAATGTCACGAGGCTATAAAATACACTTTAGTCTGAACTCTTACTCTTGCAGGAGTTTTATGTTTAATCTCAACCTGGTCTGGTGAAGGAGACAAAATAACTTATTTGCATTTTAAGATTTTTCCAAATGTCTGATCCACAGAGCTCAAGGTTGCTCATTTTGGCTTCACAGTTGTGGAATTTGGTGATGCTGTTTTTGTCACGTGGAAAGTGTAGTCTGGGGTTTAAGGGGTTAAGCGAGTGTGAAACTGCAGCCTAAAGCTCTCAGGTGTACAAACAGCAACACCACGTCACGTCCCTACACAACATAAAAGAGAGCTCCGTCCTTGGCTCACTTTCGCTTTTGGTTAAACAGCCTGCAGGTACTGATGATGAAACTGTGCACTCTCACAGCAGCCACACACAGACACACAAAGGGGAGGGATAGACTGAAAACAAAGATGTGCCACTTATTGCAAAATGGAAACTTTTTTTCAAGTATTTATTAGTTTCATCACAACAGGTGATCTGTGCCAAAGTTTACAGGAGGTAGCAACACTGTTTAATCTCTGGGTTAAAGAGACACGATTACATCATGCAGGTCTTCTGTGACAAACCCTAGTGAAAACCAACAGTCTGCTTCGGCTCATTTTGGCAACCGAAGCAACGCCGTTGTTCATTTTTTCACTGGGTATCTCTAAAATCCAAATGAACTGTTTCTCTAGTTTGAGTTTACAGTCTGTATAAAAGGTTTTATTTTGAAATCAAGACCAACCAGTGTTAGCAAAACTGACACTTAACATGACACTGTTCAAAAAAACTGGCCCAGAAACCTGTATTATGGTTCAAGCATGATGTGCCACATGACATACTTTTATTTAAAAATATTATAGCTTAACAAATACAGCAAAACCAAAGATCCTTGTAGGGGATCAATCAACACTTAATAACCTTATGCATCATTTAGAAAAAAAAACAAACCCACACAATCTGCACCTGTAAGTGTAGGTACAATCAAAAAGAGAAAAAACTCCCACTTCATTCACATCCTCTTTGGTCTTTGCTCTGAGTCGTCTCTGTGTCAGTCAGTTTGCAGCACCAAATGTTTCAGTTTAGCTCCATAAACACCAGCATAAGATAAATCAGTTAATGTCCAGCAACATGTCAAATAAAGAGCAGGAATTTGGCCTCCTGCGTGTTAACGTTGCGGTCTTTAATAATGTGGTAATCCATGAGGAACATGTGATGGGACTGTTTTGTAGCCGCACGGCACACAGAGAGGTTAGGAGACTCACATCAGAGCTTGGCAGGAGGATGAAGGCACAAATAATACATTCATTTGGTACTATGCAACAAGTATAGTGAAATAAAGTACTGAAAAATCATCTTATATTAAAATTCGAAGGCACCTGAGGCGTGCACAGGCTTTCCAAGAAAAACCAAAACCCGTTCACAAGCAATGGCTTCAAAACAGGCCATCAGAGGGTTTTGTTACATTATTTTGAAAAGCAAAATCTGGTTAAATATTCACTCACTTTTACAAAGCTGTTAATTGTTCAGTCCAAAGAGTCAGTTCTAAAGCTACAACACCAGACAAGTTCTTCCTTTTACTCAAGAGTGAGCTGAACATCTTTGGATTGTTGGACATTTGGTTCAGCATGAAAAACTATCTAAAAAAAAAAAAGTTCCCTTAGGCACCAAGACACAGTGATGATGTGCATTTTCTGGTGTTGTACAAACCAAAAGATCAACAGAGAAGGACAATAATAGTCATTTGCAGCCTTAATCAAAATGGTTCAAGAACAGAAACCAACTTTAGGCTGATGCACCAATAAAAACATACAAGGCACTTGGTAAAGTGATATCCCCTCACCCTGTTTGTGGAGATTCCTTGTCATTTCTCGAGGCACAGTGACCTCAGCTGAGGTATAGTTACCAAAGAGAGAAGAATCTGTCAACACAAGTCATGCCACCAGTGTGAATCAAGCTTAGTGTGTCTGTAGTCACAGCGGCAGACCAACACAGATGAGCGCGGAGCTTCCTTCCTTCCTTCCTTCCTTCCTCAATCCAGCTCCGGCCTTCGTCCTCTGACAATGTTTATTGACCCTCATTAATGGTCACACCTATTCCCCAGCAGATAGCTCAGGCCCACCTTCGCTGTCTTCATCCTGAAGCCGTTTATGGGGTACAAGTGCAGTGTGGCCGACTCCTTCGCTCTGAGGTAGACGATACTTTGGAGCCCCCTGCAGACCAGCTCGGTTGTAGCCTGCAGCGTCACAGGGCTGTTGGGAGTGTTTGTGCCATTCACCCGCAGCTGCAGCGTCCCTTGAGCCTCCTTGTCCTTATTCACGCTCTTGTAGCACACGTCCATATGCAGAATGTACGGTCCGGTGCATTTGATTTGGATCTTGTCACCAGCCCAGTCAATCAAGTTCTTGCTTCCAACATGACTGAACGACAGTGTTATATTTTGAAAAGGGACTAGAACTAGAAAATGAAAAAAAAAAGAAGCATGAGACAGAGAGTGGAAAGTGAAGAAAAAAAAAAGATCAGACTTTACCTTGATGTGATTCTCAAAAGCCTTTTTGTTTTCTCAATATGAGTGTTGAGCAAAAAGCAATAAAGATCAGAAACTATAAGTCATACTTCCTCACCTGCGATGGGCTCAAACTGTATGTGCACGATATCTTCAGAGGCAATCTGTAAAGAAAAGAAGCAAAAGAAGCATTAGCGACATGGTTGTTTGTGAGCCTCCAGCTCTCCTGATGTTTGCTGGCATTTGCTGCTGGTATGATTCTTAACTTTATGAATGTTGCTCAGCCCAAGCACATTTAGAAAGGTCACGCAGCTCTGCTCTGTGAGCCCTTGATGTTCCAAAGCTCAAACTTGTTTATTTGATACAGTGGTTAGGTGATGGGATGTGAAAACAAGCAGGCTGACAGAAACAAGGGAAAGTCTCACAGTGGCATGATTAATACCAGTAGTGAGAGCAGCATCGCAGCAATAAACAGCACAGACTAAAAGTAGAACAAAAGCGGCTGATTAAAATAACCATCATTATACAGGAACTGTGCAGTAGATATCTCTACTGCAGGTGGATTATCAGTCATCCGGGTCATAGGATATCTGGAGAATCGACTCGCATGCTTCAGTGCCACTTGTTAATACACGAAAGGAAACTTTTAGTAGATTCAGATTTAAGATTAAAACTGAAAATCATGTGCCAACACCCAGTGCAGCATCCTCCCACTAACTGTATGAATGAGAACCCACTGAACCGTTTCCAATTCGGTGATGCTTTCTAGACTATATGAGCGTCTCTCATGTATGAAGAAATCTACCCGATTGTGGCAAGAAGACAAATGAAAAATTTGTGGTTTAAAAAACAAAAAAACAGTGAAAGTCGAACACTTGCTCCTCTTAAAGGTCGAGTATGAAAAGTGGTATCAACTTTACTGATAACTCTGTTATCAACTGATAACTGAGTTGTTTTTTCCCCTTTTCAGTTTAATTTAGAATAAATAAATCTATTTTTTAAGACCATGTGGTTGTCTTTAATCTGAGGAAATAAAAAAGTGTGTGCCAGATAATAATTAATTCATTGAAATGAACTAAATTGAGTAAATGGATCAACTTATGCGAAGGAAAAAAGGAAAGACATGAACAAATGTTTGAATAATTCAGTTTGTTCTCTAAAAATCTCAAGTTTACGTGACAGAAAGTTACATTTTTAACATCCTGCGCATCCTCCTCCTCCACTCACCTTCTGACGGTCCAAGTAGACGTACACGGTGACCAGCAGGCAGATCACCACCAGCACGTTCTGCACGGCCACCACCACCGCCAGCCTCCCGCCGGCGCGCCGCGGCCGGTGGACCACGCGGCCCCCCTCAGCATCCATCATCCGCATCTGGTTCATCGGTGCGCTCCGGTGCTCCGGTGCGTGGAGCGCGGCTGGAGCTTGTGAACTCACACCTAAGCAGTGACAGGGCAGCGAGTGAATGGAAAAAGAGCGCGCAAGAGCTTTGTATATGTCGCTAGTTTAATGTGGGTGAGTGGGTGGGGGGAGGCAGGAGTGAAACCGGGAGCTGATTGGCTGCTGCTGCTGCTGCTGCTGTCTGGGGACGCAGAGAGATGATGGTACTCAAACCGAGCTGAAACCTCCCACAGCAGCAGCAGCAGCAGCAGCAGCTTCCATCACCGTCGTGTTCCCATCATGTTCACCAGACAGTCCTGTTTCTAGGAAATCGTGCATTTTTCACAAGCCCCCCTCCCCTCCCCTCCACTGAAGTGACTCTAATTGATATAAAAAGCTGAATGATTTTCTGATTCACAGTCAAGTTTCAGTGTCTGTACAGCAGAGAAAAACAGACTGATGTTCATTTTTAATCAGAACCTCTGTGAAGTTTATTGTCCAAAAAAAAAAGAGAAAGAAAAAGAAAAGGATGAGAAATGAATATAATTTGTCTTTTTTATTTATTTTTTTTATAAATCTGTGCAATAAAACCAATAACCCACCAGGACCCAAGCACCTCTCCTATGTGCTCATTAGCAGTTCTTTTTCCTCACACTATACTTACTATAAATACCAGAGATTTTGCACCTTTACTGTAAATATCAGCAGTTTTGGCACCTTATTTGGCACGATCTTTTGTGCGTTGGTTTCCTCATCTTTCCTGAATGTAACACGTCAGACTACAATTTCCTGCAGATTTGCATACCACATGACAAGGTTTGAATAGTCGAAGACAAAGTAAACAACTTAGAAAAATGGTTTGACACTAGAACTTTTGGTTGTCTTTACAGCAGTGCAAACGATGCCTAAGTGCTTTCATGTTTACTGTTCAGAAAAGGGAGATTCAAAGTCAACACTGAAGAGGCCATTCTAGCTAACAATCTAACAACAGAAAGTCTAGAAGTGTGTAATTGTTAGAATGGCTGTATAGAAAAAGGTTTAATGTTAGTTTGAGGGGAGGATATTTGTAAAGTAATCTCTTTATCCCTTAAGGGCCCAATATTGACCCGCATTGCAGCAAATTAATCAAAATCTCACACGTTCCCACAGTGCACCTTTCAGTTTTTCAGCTCAAAATATTGCAAATACGGTTCATTTCAGCATGACTTCTTCAAAAAAAGTCCTCCGCTTCACCCAGAAAAATGTCACAGGAGAAAGACTGCTCTGGCATTATTTTTCAACATAGTCTCCTTTAACTTCAGTGCACTTGGTTCACTGATGTTCAAGCTTGGTCCCTTCGCGGAAAAGAGGACCGAGCTTCTCAACAGCGTGCATGATGTCATCATGACTCTGAAAATGACAAGCCTTCAAGTGGGATTAAATGTGAGTAACAGATAAAAGTCAGACGGTGTCAGGTTCAGTGAGAAAAATGCATGTGACATAAGTTCAAAGCCACACTTGGCTGTTTCTGTCACCTGTGCGGTGTCGACGGACGCTTTGTCGAGGAGCAACAGCAGCCAGCTCAAAGGCTTCCTCTCCTCTATTCTTTGATTGCTGCAAACATCTGAGCTTGTTAGACAGTGATATAAGGCTTTATAGTTCACAGTTATGCCCCAATATGAGAGCGACGCCCCTTGTTTCTGGGTGAGGCCAAGAACTTTTTAAAGTATTGTTGGAGGTGCAGTTTCTCCTTGAAGCAGCACAGAACAGAAAACAGTCACAGTAACACAACAACAACTTTTGTTTTCCCAAACATGATGCAAAATTGAAGGAATTCTCCCCTCTGGAATCTGGAACGTCTTTGTGGGTAGACAGTCACGGATTACCTGTCAGTCTAACAGCAGACGCTTTGTGTAATGATTGAAATCATGCATGATGCCACACCTCGGATGTTTGTTGAACAGTTAGTCAGATGGAGCAATTTCCCAAATTGTTGTTGTAACCAGTCTAGTTTTCAATGACTCCTGTAAGTCTTTGCTTTGGGGTTGTTTTGCTCTAAAAGCCACTGAGTTCAAAGAAAACACTGTCTACAGGTTTGAGCTGGACGACTATCGATTAGTTGCTACATAAAATCAGAGTCAAATTCGTACTAGTTGTGGGAGGGCAGCAGAAGTCTTTGTCTCCTTTTACTTTACACTTCAAAGTTTATAACAACCACAAAACACAATAAAAAGAGATTTTTTTAAACATATAGAACCTCTAAAGTGGCCTATGCTTCCTGTAGGCCCTGCCTCGAGCACACCAGCTCACCTATACACCTCAGATAAAACACTGTGATTCAGTCATACATGTTCGAACTGGAAACAAATTCACAAATTGAAGAATATTGATACAAAAAGCTCCACTCTGCAAACCGACATAATGGTTGTTATGTTTGTATGTCCTGACGTCTTACTTCACCTATTATATGTGTTCTAGTGATAAAAAAAACACCATGTGGACATGTCAACAAGGTGAAAACTGGATTTTCACTGGTGTTGTTTTGCTCGCTAGACTCTTACAGTGAAACCAACGGGCATCAGAAAGCGATTCAAAAAAAGTATAAAAAGCATAAAAAGTTACGAAACTACTGTTTTGCTTCCTGCATACTCCAAGTAATGAACTATTGTGCTATGTTGCGGTGCCACATTTCTGCCCAAAACGGAAAAAACAAACTCCAGCTCCAGCGTGGGCACTTCGCGCATTGAGCAACCGCTGTAGGTTTCCGACATGTCCGGAAGGGTCGGGTGAGATGATAGGTATTCAGCTGGTTGGTACATGCCATTAAATCCTGTAGACTGGACTTTGGAAGGGATTAATTTGAAGCTTCAAAATTAAAAAAAAAAAAAAAAAAGAAAAGAAATTGAAAAAAGCCCCTCCCGGAAGACAAGCCTGGGCATATTCATGTTCTTGGAAACGAAACAGTCAAATCTAAAAGTCACTATCAACTTGTGGCTTCACAGTGACTAAAAAAAAAAAAAAGTGTTTATCCCACCACGTTCTACATGCTAACTGCAGACTGTTGTGCCCTTCTACACTCACCTAACCAGGGTGAAGAGTGATCGGCTGCAGTCTGGATTTTCTAAAGCCTGAATATGGAGGCAAGTGGAGGTGAGAAAAATGAAGCGTTCATATAGAATTGTTGCCCGCTGATGCTCCAACGAATACTGCCTACCCCAGATTTAATGTATAAACTCATTATGCAAAGCCAAAAGAAAAAAAAAAACAAACAAACCTCGATCACCTCAAGAAGAATTAAAATGCAGGCGAGTTGTCTTCAGCACGACTTTCACCTCAGACGTTTCCCAGGAGAGCGTGAATTTTGCCAGACTTTTTATGCAAGTCATATGTAACATTCAGAATCGAACAAAATCAGATGATTTCATTGTGAGATATCTCGTGTAGCTTTCTTATTTTGACACAGGAGTCTCACTGCCTCATTTAAAGAGTGATGTACAGTGTGCTTGTGGTACCTGTAATGAGTCAACGCTCCTCATGTCGTACTTTATTGCTTTATCTTTGGCTCCTACACACTTGGGTTTTGTTATTCCTGTAATAAGGGTTGGGACTTCTGCAATGCCTCTCACAGTCAGTGGTGGGTTTGCAGCAGGCTCTGTCATGCTTGCTGCTACGCTGTACATCGCCGAGGTTATAAAGACATATACATGACCTATAAAAAGCATTCACCCCCCTCGGAAGTTTCCCCTTTCATTGCTTTTCAACATTGAATTATAGTCAATATAAACTAGCTTTTCTTAAAAGAATTAATAAAACAAAAGTCTGCTTCATGTCAAAGGGATGACAGATTTCTACAAAGTCATGCCTTTGATATTAAAAATATAAAATGTAAAATATGTGATTGTGTAAGTCAGTATTTACTACATGCATCTTTGGCTGCAGCTACGGTACAGAGTCTGTGTGGATGGGACACTTCTACTTTGCAAAACTGCTCAAGCTCTGTCAGGTTACATGGGAATCATGAGTAAACAGCCCTCATCAAGTCTCAATTGAAGTCTGGCATCTGTCTTCGAAACCATTTTTCTGTAGCTTTGGCTCTACATCTAGGCTCACTTTCTAGCTGGAAAACAAATCGTGTATCAATGTCACAGTTTTCTTGCAGTCTGCATCAGCTTGTCCTCCTGGATTTCCCCAATCGTTCCACGACCTGCTGCTGAGAAGTATCCCCACACCATGATGCCACCCCCATGCTTCACAGTAGGGATGGTGTGTTTGTGATGATGTGCAGTGTTTGGTGCCAAATGTAGCGTCCAGTCTAAAAGCCAAAAAGCTCAATTTTGGTCTCATCAGGTCAAAGAACCTTCTTCCAGATGACTTCAGAGACTCCTACACGCCCTCTGGTAAGATCTAGTCACTCTTTCAGAAGTGCCTTCCTCTTCTCCACTGACTGGGGAACGCACAGCCTCTTACACCTTAGTCACTGAAGCTTTCTTTAGAGGAGTCATAGTTGTCTGGTGACTCTTCACTTATTTTATGTTTTATTTTCCATTACTTTGTAGAAATCTGCTTTCCCTTTGTCATGATTCAGTGTTGACAAACGAGAAAAGAATGTTCTCTTTATAGGCACTGGAATGTCCTAGAGGGGCTTCTAGTGCCAATTGTGTTTAGTCATGAGTTATTCGTAGCAGTACTTTTTTTTTTCCACATTATGCTCTTTGGTAGAGGGGCCCAGGGGGAAGAATTGGTGTAAACATGAGCAGACTAGAATATACTCCTCGATAAATCAAGTCATGTGAAAAACAGTGACACTTTAGTGCTAAAAACTGGATGTTGTTGAATGCTATGGAGATGGGCATGATAATAAACTGAGCTTTACTAGTGCTAATATAATATGAGGAAACTGACTCTGTACATTCAGTACCTTTCTCTGACATGACCTGACATGCCCTGACATGCTCTAAAATACTGTGGTTTTCACAAAAGTTTCAATGTTTTGGTACATGTCCCAAGTAAAACACCTGCTTAGCATAAACGAAACAGGTGTCCTACATCATCTGGCTTGTTGCACACGTAAACACGGAAGAGGCTGGATGTGACAGCAAGACGAGCCGGCAGCTGAGAGCGAACATCTGCCTGTGGGAGCGGGGGGACCTGCCACATGGTTTCACAATGAAGCTTCCCCTCTGTGGGCGCAGCAAACACGAGAACACTCGACTCACAACGGAGAATCAAAGCGCACACTTTCGTAGCCATGATGCCCCCACGGACAGCGTGAACAACAACCAAGAAGAAGAAGAAGAAAAAAAAATAAGATGATCTAAATGTCAAGTGGTAAGGATAAGCTGCAGCAAACGATGATGTGTAGCAGAGTGTTCAAATGGGGAAATCCATAACTGCAAGTAACGTTAATTCAGAGAGGGAAGGTTTTTTTTTTTTGTTTTCTCTCTCCATCATTTTGCCTGAGAACGTCAGCTGTCAGGCAGTAGGATGACGACAGTTTGTGAAAAAACAGTGTGAACAGGTTTATCAGCAGCAGCCCACACACATCCTTTGCAATGTTCAACTCAGGTTAAAAGGTTGCTGGCGTATAAAACTTTACAAAAGGTGAGAAGTTTAAATCTGATTCAGCTGCTGAACACCGGATGATCAGAATTTTAAGACAGCCGGGTGATGTTGACTGACACAGGTGTAGCGACCACAACTGAAAATACAGTCCCACCATAGGCATCAAAGCATCTATTTCCCCTCCAAAAACACACTTTTTTTTGTGTTTTTTTTGATGTGCAAACTGCTCTGACACTTGTTCTACACAACCTAAATCTGAGGAAGTCTTCTCCAGACAACAGAAATGATCTGCAACCAAAAATCAGACATTGAGACGTATGGCTAGGACCTAAATGATTCCTACTAGTGCCAAATCTGGATGTATAGTGAGTTTCTACTACTCTGGTCTTCAGTTCCTTCTACATATTTTCAATAGGATTTAGGTCTGAACTTTGGTTGGGCTGCTCAAAAATGCTGATACTGTTTTGTGTTGCCCATTTTGGCTGTATGTTATAGATCATTGTCTTGTTGGAACTTCCAGTGCAGCCCAAGGTCAAGTCTTTCTGCAGACTGCCTGATGTTTTCCTCCACAATCTTAATGTCTTTTCCCATGATGCCCTTCGCTTTGACAATGCTGTCCCACCACCATGTTTAGCTTCAGAGAAGGTGTTCTTGAGGTTCAATGCATCTTTTTTCTCTCACCAAACAAAAGCCACGTGTCTGTGTCCGAATAACTCATCTCATCTGACTGCAAAATTAATGACCCAAAGCTTTATTCTTTGTCCAGCTGAGCCTCTGCAAAGGTTAGTCGTCCTTGGTCAGCGACTGATGGAGTGTCTCACTTTAGGTGTTTGTATCAAAATTGTTCCGATTCATCAGCACAGTCTTGGTGGTGATCCTTGGATTCTGCTTGGCCTATCATTCCTGAGAGGACAGGGTTCGCCTTTGGCTTCCTACCGTAACCTTTAAGATTTTTCACACTATGAAACTTCTTGTACCTTTCCATGACGCTTTGCACTGTAGGCACTGGCACTTGAAAACACCGGCTTTATGGACCTTCCTCATCTTGCTTACAGCCAGTGTGCAGCTCTCTTTCAGGCACTAACTGCATTCCTACTCAGCTCTTTGGTTTTAGCCATTACTGAGCAGACAACTCCTGTATTGTTGAAATTATCAGGACCAGATGGAATGGAGAGTTTGCGAAACTGGCAACAATGTCAAAGGGTAGGAATACATATGCACAAGGCATTTTCAAGAAAAATGTAAAAAAAATAATAATAATAAAATTGTAGAAACCTCACAACACAATGCTTTACTGTCTTTTGTAACTTGTTTAAGTAATTTCCAGTCAAAAAAAACCTATTGATCAACTAAAAAACTCCCAAGGGGATCAAAAATTTGACGTGGGTATGAATAAATTTGGGCTTAACCGTAAGCAGCTGTTTGATTTAATATGTCACTAAAAAAAAAAAAAAAAGTTACCAGTGCCTTAAATTCGAACTCCTATTCAGGGCATGAGAGGTGATTCAAACTTGGAAAAAGGAAAACAAACATTTACAGAAAGTGAGACGAGAAAAAGATGATCACTAAAACTAGTTATTATAAACCAAGCGTTAGCTATAACCACTGCGTTCCAGATATGACCTGTGACACATTTCACATCAAATGTGACTAAAATAAAACCATCCAAACAACTAAAAGCAAGAGTAAAGTGAAAGTCCCTTCCAGCGTGGCGCTGCATGAGGAGAGGTTTTATTCTTAGAGCGGCGCTGACAGCACACTGTATGCGACAGTCTGCTGTGCGCTTTTAAGTGGTGAACACATGGAAGAAAAGATGACTGAGAGAAACCAAAATTAAATAGATCATAGTTTAATGCTGAAGATAAACCCACACTCCCGACCTCTGTTTCCCCCCTCGCTTCAAGTCTGTCATGTCAGTAGCTTTCGTAATTACGGCACAATATGGCACTCGTCCACACACACACACTCACACACATACACTCACACACAGCTTTAGGTTTATTTAATATTATAATCCGCAAATTTATATTCTTTCGCCTCACATTTCTATGTCACTACGTAGTTAAATATTTACACACTGATGCAGCAGAGTCAATTCTCTTTTCCTTCCAAAGGTAAATTTCAATTCAAGAGGGGGAAAAAAATGTTCTCAGGTCCAAAATAAATGTAATTTCCTGTTAATTCAACAGTAATTTTAGTTTCTTGGACTGTAAGCTCCAAACAGCCTGAAATATGGCTGTGCAGTGTCTTTCACAAGGAAATAGGTGGCTCATTGTAACCCTCCCTCCTTTCTTGAGACCGTTTCTGTCTCTCCGAGCTTCGTCCTAACTCCGACGGAAAAGCCGGAGGGAGGATTTGGCGGAAGGCAGGATGTCATTGAAACCAGTAGTAGTAGATGGAGGGGTTCTTACAGCAGAAACTGTCCTTTAGTGCACAACAGTCCTGAGAGAAAGTTTATAAAGTTGAAGGTGACACAGTTCCAACTCTTCAAAATCCTGTCATTTTCTTTCAGAGAACCACTCCAGTCTTGACAAGAAGAAATGTAAGCCTTTGTTCCACCCTGTTGCCTCTTTCACTCACTCTGCATTTCCTTTAAAACCTGATCTGTTTGGTCCCTCGCCGTCTCCTCTCCAGGCTTGCTGAGGAAAGTCCCGGCTCTTTTGTCGCTCTGTCTCCTTCCTTCTTCCTAGGGATGTGGGAGGTTCATTCGGTCTTCTATTAGAGTGTTGTCAGGGCCCTGCGCCTCCATGCACTGCTTTACAGTCGCTATGACTCCAGACTGACGCCTGTCCAGGGCTGCGAGGTGTGGCTCAGCCAGCACCGGGTCGATAGGATCGAACGCCAGAGCCTGCCGCATGGCTGCACTCAGAGCTCCGCCTCTCAGTAGGTTTAATCTGTTCCAAGTGGACACACGAACCCTGAAGGAGAGAGAAGGAACCGGTGAATATAGTATAAAAGTAATCTGATCAGAATAAAACACCTGATCGTTTCCTTACTTACATGCAGCACTGATATAGTGGCGCGAGGATACTTCGCTCATCCAACGCTGGGTTCCCAAAGCTGCACAAAGAGAAAACAAAAATACTATTAAAAACTAAATAATGGCATTTAAAGCCAGAGGCATGTCGCATTCAGTAAAATGAGCAGGCCACGGCACACACAAGTGTTTATGATACACGAGTCCCTCTCTGCCAAAAGCTAAATAAGCTCTTGTGTTTGGTAGCAGTTATCTGATGCGCAAAGCTGAAGAGTCTTTTACCTGAAAACCAGGATGACAAACATCCACTAAAAGCAGAAAAAAAGCATTTGGTGTTAACAGTCAACAAGACTTGGAACAGATTCCGGGACAAGTTGAAAATCTAAGGAGATAATGTGAAAAGCCACATTGTTAGTTGCATTTGGAGGAATCTTTCATGGCTGCAAACTAACAACATGACCTGAATTGTTTATTAATTCTTAGCTGCTGCCTCATGAGACTATTTTTTGCATTCCTGGACTTCTTTCAGACATTTTGTAGAGACCAATAAGATGAAAAACAATAAATGACTCACTCCTTATACAGGGCCTTTTAGGATTTAAAGTAATACAACAAATTGCTGAGTTTGAAGTGGGTCCTAAGTGGTTTACAATGAAGAAAGATCAGCAAGTTAGTGAGGTAAGTTGAGCCTAAAGTCAGAGTTTTTAACATAACAAAGGTGTTCCTCTTTAACCTGCTAGATCACCATGGTAACTACCAAGCTAACCTGCTTCAGAAGAGGTTCTGTTCAGAGTTTCAGATGTAGCCGTGAGAAGCATCTCCCTTTTACCACTTGTGCCAAATGTGTGTGGTTATGACTTAATAGTAATCGCAGCAGTATTTTTAAGTACTTTTTTTTACACTATGATCTTTGCAGTGGAGTCTGGAGGGAAGAGTTATATACTCCTCGACAATCAAAGAATGTGGAAAAAGTTATTCAGAAGTAATACAAGATGAATGCTGCTACATGCTACAGAGACAAAGGAGAAAATTAACGGGGACTTTCTGGGTGAAAACACAATATGACGTATTCAGTAAAAGCACATTCTGCACTTCCTCTGAGATGACTTGACAAGCACCCAAAACACTGTGGGTTTCACAAAAAACATTTCTTTTTGTGTGTGTGACTTTTCCTTATAGGTAAATCACCATATGAGTATTGTCTGGTAATTTTCTCTGAGCGATGCCGATTCTCTGCTGAGGGAAAATGTTACGTCTGTGAACCTGTACAGCTGTACATTACTAACACTGCACAGATTCATGCAGGGACTGTACTGGGCCACTACGTACAGCTTCCGTAGAGCCATGAGGGAGGCCAAGCAGAGGTACAGGGAGAAGCTGGTGTCACAGCTGCAGCAGAGGGACATCAGGGGACTACAGTGACGGACTACAAAGCAACACCGACGCCCATGGTGAGTGTTAATGAACTCAACTTTTATGCGTGCCTCTCAGCTGGGAGCCTCGAAGCGCGCTTCCTGCCCGGCAGAGAGGAGGAGACGGGGCGGAGCATGACGTGAGGCGGATGTTTCAGTGCGTGAATACCAGGAAAGTTGCAGGACCTGACGGTATAACCGGCCGTGTCCTGAAAACCTGTGCCAACCAGCTTGCACCAGTGTTCACGAAAATATTCCACCTCTCGCTCTTCCAGTGCATCATCCCCAGATGCTTTAAACAGTCTGTCATTGTTCCTGTCTGCAAGAAAGCCACGCCCAGCTGTCTAAACGACTACCGGCCCATTGCCCTTACCTCTGTGGTGATGAAATGTTTTGAAACTTCATCACCTCATCCCTACCTGCCTCCCTGGACCCCCTACAGTTTGCATACCGGCCAAACAGATCCACAGACGACGCCATAAATCACCTGCTACACACAGCCCTGGCCCACCTGGCCACGAGGAAGGGGAATTATGTGTGAATGCTGTTCGTCGACTTCAGTTCAGCGTTCAACACCATAAACCCCTCCAGACTGGTCACTAAGCTGCAGGACCTTGGACTCATCTCCTCCCTGTGCAGGTGTGTCTACAGCTTTTTGACCAGCAGACCACAGGTGGCTCGAGTGGGGAACCACCTGTCCCCCTCAGGCACCCTGAACATTGGTGCCCCCCAGGGCTGTGTGCTGAGCCCTCTGCTGTACTCACTGTACAACAATGACTTACGCAGGACCTGATGTGGTCCCGTCACATCAACACCCTAGTGAAGAAGGCTCGACAGCATCTCTACCTCCTCAGACGCCTGAGGGACTTTAAGCTCCCTCTCAAGGTGCTCAGGAACTTCTACACCTGCACCACTGAGAGCGTTTTAGCTGGGAGTATCACCACCTGGATGGGCAGCAGCACCCAGCAGGACTTCTTGGCCCTGAGGAGGATGGCCCGCTCGGCTGAGCGCACCATCAGAACCATCCTCCCCAACCTGTAGGACATTTGCCACAAACGATGCAGGTTAAAGGCCAGGAAGATTATGAGTGAGCCACCCACCCCAGCTACAGACTGTTCTCTCTGCTGCCTGAAGGCAGACACAGAGAGGATGAGGAGGAGCTTCTTCCCTCAGACTATCCGCCTGCTGAACCTGAGACAATAGACTCAACCGGTCACTTTGCACTTTTCACCTTGTATATATACATGTATATAATATTACTATTATTGTCTTTATTTGTTTTATTCCCTTTTTGCAGTGTTTGGAAATTTGATTCATTTATTTCTGCTATTTCTTTCTCTCTCTCTCTCTCTAATATATTTACATATATGTACTTCTTGTGTGCTTTATTCCTTATTCTTATCTTATTGTTGTTTTGGTGTGGAGCAGGTACACAACGCTTTCATTGTGCTTTATACCATGTATAACTGTGTTTGTGACCAATAAAATACCTTGAATCCTTACACCATGGTACGCTGTATGCGTTGCCACGGCAAATGACACATGTTCAACTGTTGCTGCAGGAAACGCACAAATGTTTGTATGTTTGGTCGATTTCCTGCCAAGTGTGTTTTACACTGCAGCTAACAGAGATTAGAAAATAGAAAATATTTAATTTGTACACAAACTAAAGTGATTTCCTTCATTATGAGACGGTGTCTGGTCTAAATGCACTTTTTCCAATATTGTGTTTAAACAAAGTTCAGCTTTTTTCTTTCTTTCTTTTTGACAGTGCCTATTTTGTGACTTCCTCAAAATCTTGAGTCTTTCCGTCTGTATGAGTCACATTGGGTACAAGAGTTGCAGTACATCGATCTCTAGACCACTTTCTGAAACTCTCCTCTTGGAATTGACCGCTTTTTTACTCATCTTGGTCATAGACAGAGGACTCAGTATTGTATTTCAACACCCATGGAGACCACAACTGCAGGGATCCCATCCAATTGTCTGCATATTGTCTTTGTTACCATCATCAGTGTGATTGGATGCAAAACTTGCTGCTTCAAATGAAAGCAATAACTCGACTTTTTCCACCCGACTAGTGGAAATTTTGCTATTGTAAACAGTTGTCACTCTGACTTGGTCTTTAGTTTTGGTCTCATCTTTATTTCACAGACAGTTGAAACCAGAAGTTTACATACCCCGTATAAAAAGACACATAACCTTTTTTTTTTCACTATCTGACATTAAATCAGACTAAACTTTTCCTTATTTCTATTTGCTAAACACCAGAATATTGAGAGATTTTTTTTAAAGAGAATATTTAACTATTTTCTTCTAAGTCAGACGTTTACATATGGTAAGATTACTATGCCTTCAAACTATGTAGGAAAGCATAGATGCTGATGTCATGGCTTTGGAAGCTTTTGATAGGTTAATTGACAACATCTGAGTTAATTGGAGGCACACCTGTGGATGTATTTTAAGGAACACCTCAAAAGCCAGACTACAGTTTGCAAATGCACACAGGGACAAAGACCTGAATTTTTGGAGACATGTCCTGTGGTCTGATGAAACTAAAATGGAACTTTTTGGCCATAATGACTGTCGTTACATTTGGAGGAAAAAAGACTAAGCTTGCAAGCCCGATAACACCATCTCAACTGTGAAGTACGGGGGTGGCAACATCATGTTGTGCGGGTTTTTTGCAGGAGGGACTGTTTCACTTTGCAAAATAGATGGCATCATGAGGAAAGAACATGATGTAAAAATATTGAAGCAACATCTCAAGACATCAGCCAGGAAGTTACAGGTGGGGCACAAATGTGTTGTTTTGTTGCTAAATGCCAGAATAATGAGAGAGATTTTGTATTTTTTTTTATTACTTTCTTTAAAGTCAGAAGTTTACATACAGCTCCTTAGTATTCGGTAGCATTGCCTTTAAACTGTATGACTTGGATCAAATGTTTTGGGTTTCCTTCCACAAGCTTCTCACAATTGTTTGCTGGTATTCTGGCCCATTCCTCCAGACAGAACTGGTGGAACTAAATCAGGGTTGTTGGCCGCCTTGCTTGCAGACGCTTTTTTAGCTCTGCCCACAAATTTTCTACAGGATTGAGATCAGGGCTTTGAGATGGCCACTCCAAAACACTGACTATGTTGTCCTGAAGCCACTTTGGCACTGATTTGGCAGTATGATTAGGGTCACTGTCAGCATCTGGGCTTTCCCACATAGTTTGAAGGCATAGCAATCTTACTGTATGTAAACGTCTGACTTTGAAGAAAGTAGTAAAAAAAATTATCTTCATTATTCTGGCATTTAGCAAATAGAAATAAATTTGGTAATCCTAACTGACCTAAAACAGGAAAAGTTTAGTCTGATTTAATGTCAGACAGTGAGGGGGGGAAAAAAGGCTGTCTTTTTATACAGTGTATGAAAACTTGTGGTTTCAACTGTATTTTTTTTGTTTGAGAGAACACCCTTATTTTTAATAGTGCCAAGGCACAAACCATGAATGCAAATGTGCACCAATAAGGAAGAATGAATGGTTTATGGGATAACAACTACATTTCACAATGCTTAAGAGTGTACGAATTGGAAATTAAGCAAATAAATGAAACAACTACAGCAATAAAAATAAGAACCATTAAAAGAAAAAAAAATTAAACGACAGTTACAATTATGTAACAATTAAAATTTAGAATACTGTCAATGGTATTAATTAGGTAAAATGAATAAAAAATGTATATTCCAAGCATATGGGGAACAGTTACAAAAACTCTGTGTGAACCTGTGTGTCAGGTGAGGCATGTCTCAGAGTAGGGCTGAAGCATAGGGGAGGAAGCTTTTGGAAAACAGTGTCATAAATAACTAACAAATGCTGATCGCTCTGCACTGACTTTTACTAGTGCATCTCAAAAAACTAGAATATCATATAAATACCTCGGAATTTTTTTAAACCATACACCATAACCATCAAAATGAAAGTAAAAAAGTGCTTCACACATTTTACTGCACATGTATGAGTCTAAAACTACATCACATTTTCACTTTCTTCAATAACTGATGGAAAACATTAAACTTCTTCTGCTTTTTTAAGGTGCGGTTGTAGACAATGGTGTGTTATTTTCCATAACATCAGCAGTTACTTTAGGCTGCACAAAACCGAAACACAGCAGCCCTTCTGAAGGAAAACAATTCCTGTACAAGCAGATACAACTTAGATTAAGTTGATGAGAGACTGATACTGGTTGTTTTTTGTCTTTGTTTTTGTTTTTTGTTTTTTAAATCGGGAACTAATGCTATTATAATGTGACAACAACAGGCAGGACTCTCTACTAGGTGAGAAAGAGGCTCAACTCTTGGAAACAGTAAGAAAGAATCTGCTGCTTCTCCCTCTCCGACAAGAATCTGAGCCTCAGACAAGAATATCAACCAAAAAACAGCCCACTCATAACATGAAGCTGCTGAGATCTTCCAATGTGTTCACAATATGGATGAAGAAAAAACAAAAAAATGATAGACAGAAATCAGAAGTTCAATCGGACGTCCTTTATTCCCAGCAAAAGCTTAGTTTATCGCCACATCCTGTCAACTGTGAAAAAAAATGTTGCTTAGAAGGTTTTTCCACTGTTGGGTTTTGATCAGCAACGGCAAACTAACCTCAAAGAGGGATTAACAGCTCGGCGTCCTCACTTCATGAAGTGGGCGTTCACCATGAGTCAGTCACAAACTAGTTTCAATGGCGATAAGTGAGTTCTTGAAAATAAAATGAGGTGGGCATAGCTGAGAATGTCAAACTAATTGAAAATGAAAATAAAAGTAAGACTTCAAATGTGAGATGAAAAAGTGAACTTTTAAAAAATGATCAGACTGTGGCGGTGGAGCACTGATTCAAGTGCAGGATCTTCCAGGAAGTCTGAGTTACTGATTTAGCTCTTGTGGTAATGTCGTGGGAAGAATCGACTCCGATGTCATTCGCGATTTCCAGTCAACGGACAATGGATGTTCCCCTGTTTTTTTTTTGTTTCTTTTTTTTATGGAAGTGGTGTATTGAGTTGCTATACAGTCTCCATTTGAGTTGACATTTGGGATTTTTGGATGAACTTTTCCATGGTGATAAAAATCCACGAGTGTGTGGTTAAAGAACGCAATTAAATGTTTATATTTTGGTAAAATCTTTTGCGCATAACTCACCTCTTTGCGTTGTCGAGCAGGATGAGCATGCTGGCTCCTCCGTCATCCTGGAAACTCTCGTAGTGATGTCGGTCAGCGTTGCCGATGAGATAATCAAATATGGCTGTGTCGATGACGTCCAGCAGCCTCGGTCCTGCGTCGTATGGGGGCATTTTCTTCACCGCATCACAGTAGCTTTCGTCATACTCCCACCTGGATGATGAACATAAATGACGCAAATCCTCTGAAATCTGATCAAAATTCACCTTATTTACAAAAAATATGCCTGTCAGGTATGCATACACTCAGCTGTGGATGGCTTGGATCCACAGCTTAGATAAAATTCTCTAAAATATGATCTAAATCTAAATCACTACTGCTGAGATTTCCTGTCACACAACTGGTCTGCGCACATATTCAGCTTTAATTCAGCAGGTACACTGTCCTCAGTGACGAGAAACTCACTCACATTTTAGGGAAAACTCTGCCAAAATTCTCTCTTTAGTTATTCTGTGAAGTCAGCTTTTGCTTAATATTTAAAGACCAGTGAGAGCGAATTGTCACGATGAAGGCACATTTCTCTCTGATGATGTCAGTATAATGTGCTGGTGGTCTCCTTTATCTACATGAAAGCGACAGCGTGCAGAATGTTCGCATTAATGTGTCGCTTCCAGCTGAATTTTGATAACGCGGGATAAGAGCAGCAGAAAAACTGGACCACAAATGAGAATGCAGACTGAAGAACAAAAGAGAAACCTGGTCCGAAACATTTAGCAAGAAAGTATAAAATACAAGCAAATACAAAGACATATAAATATATACTGGGAAGGAAAAGTAATTGGTAATGTCTTATTTAATAGGTTGGTTAATTTTTTACAAAGATTTTCCATTAAGTTTCAGTGAAAGATGCAAAATAATGTACTGCCAATTATGAGGATAAACAAAAATATTCGCTTAAAGTAAGAAACCATTTACTTACTGGTAATTTGTCATGGGAAGCTTTATTCTTTTTATGTGTTGAACTGTGTCATTGCCTGGAAATAGGACTAGGTGAATAAACATTTATTTTTAATTCTATTTCAATTTCACTTTCAGCTTCCAAAAAATATTTAAAAAAGACAATTGTGGTGAAACTATGATGCTGCCACATTTCCGTTTGCATAATTATGCACTCGTCATCATTTAAGGGAACTGTAATAAACCTCAGCATTGTCATAATATTTCACACCCCAGGACTGTTGTGTAATGTGAAAACAACTTACAACGTGTGACAAGTTTTGGTGCAATATATGCATTTAAAACTTTCCATACATGCTTGTTATCATGATGCCGCTTCCTTTTGTACTTCACAGAAAACTTTGTTGTACAAATATGTGCAAATGACATAAACAGCTATTCTATTTTATACTGTCTCTGGTCAAACGTCACATTCGTGGACAACATGGTGCTCTTTCAACAATGGTTGGTCGCTAATCGAATCTGTGATCATGCATGAAATCTTTCTAATTGTTTATTCTATTTCTTGTTTTATTTATTGTGGTGTTAATGTTTGTTTGTGCACCATATTAGATTGTATTATGATTAATATGAATGGGGCAGGAGTCTATCCCAGCTGACTTAGGGTGAAGGTAGGGGACACCCTGGACAGGTCGCCAGTCTATCACTGCGAGTCAGACAACCAAGCACACTCACATTCACACCTACGGACAATTTAGAATCACCAATTAACCTCAACATATTTTTGGACTGTGTGGGAGGAAGCCGGAGAATCCGGAGAGAACCCACACTGCACGGGGAGAACATGCAAAATCCACGCAGAAAGATCCCGAGTGTCCTCACTGGGAGGTGAACCGGCGACCTTCTTGCTGCGAGGCAATGGTGCTAACCACCGAGCCACCTTGCAGCCCTCTAATGATTATAAGCCCTACCTCAACAGAAATGTGACACTGCTGCACTTAACCTGCTGTGTGCAGACTTAAAGTTCTATGTTTTAATAGTTTGTAATTGATTGGTAATCATAACACCAACAAACACTTTAAAGAATTTATAAAATCATAAATCCATGAAATAAATCCCTCAACAATCCTATTTCTTTCTAAATAAATAAGCATTTCCACTAGAACCCTAATAAAACCAAAGTATAATTAACTAATAAAATGACCAAATAAATATAAAACACATAGAAATGAATAAAGTTTTGGGCAAACAAAGACAAACAACCAAGTCTGTGTCGAAGTAATCCCACCACTGTGCTGTGTCAGGATCTTTTTTTTTTTTTTTTTTTTTACATATATCTTTAATTCATATTTAGATTATCGAGTATTATTCTCTGCACCTCTTATATTAATCGCACATTATTTCATAATTTGATAATTTGGGGTTACTCTCCTCACCTTTTATTATTATCTTAATCTCACATTATTATCTTAAGGCATAATCAACACAATTGATAAACAATTGCAGCATGAGAAAGTGTAAGTGGAGACAGGATTTGGTGGTTTGTGTATTTCTCTGTCACAAGCAGGTATCTGCAGGAGGGAGAAACTGAGGAAGTCTCTGCACCTACGAGATGGTGGAAGAAGGCTCAAGGACATGGAGGGGCCAATCAGCTCGCTGCAACACATTCTGTGCACATTCTCGTGTAATAGTATAAGTACACTGGATCAGGGAGAGGCAGTCAGTCAGACTTCACGCCCTGACATTAACTTTGTTGGTGCTAGGGTAAGAAGTTTGATCCAGAGCTCTGTATGCTTATTCAACTATCTGATAAATAAATACACTGAGTGAGACCTAAATATCTTCTCCTATTGCTTCATTAAACGAATGCACAGGAGCTACCTCACACATAGTGTAATTTCTGGTAGATTGAGATTCAGCTCCAAGAATTTGGTGACCCTGACGTGATGAAGACGGAGAAGTTAAGGTCCAGAGAACTGCAGAAGGATCACAGTGAACATCCATCACGGTTTGACAACCCAGACGGCCGTCTCAAAACAAAGAAGGTAAGCAGACACCTGCTCTATCAAAGTTCTGCCACTGGAAATTCTAAATTGGGGTTGTCACAGAGTGAGTGTGTGTTCTAGTCTAGTGTGTGGTAAACGCCTGGGTGGAATTCCCTAGGAAGTGGTTCAACCTAAAACAACTATAAACAAAGACCAAAAAAACCCAAAAAAAACAAAAGCAATAAAAAGGAGTGACAAAATAAATGTTGTTGAATAAAGAGTTAAAAACATATGTGCATGGGTGTTTAAAACTGTGTTGTGGGAGGTAGTTATTGGTAGTGTCTCAGATCAGAAAGACAGGAGTTAAAAGGTAATACTGATCTCTGTGCAAACCTAATGGTGATAACACAAGGAGGCTGAGGTGAAGCCTTTGTGGTGGTCTCCACCGACTTCTGAAAAACTGAATCTGATTGGACTGGTTGCTCGGGTGAATTCCATACAAACCAGTCTGCTACTAAGGGGCAGGAGGTAAGTATCACACAAACACAAGGGAAAAGAAAAAATACAGAATTGAGGGAGATCATGGAGGGTGAGTTTGATAGGGAGTGTGCAGAGCAAACCCCCCCCCCCATAGAAACTGAGAGACAGCAGTGGGAGACAGCATTGAAGCAATTAATGAGCGGAACGAAACCCAAAAAGATCAAAAATACCTCAAACAGAAATATGAACATAAATACCAAGAGTTAAAAGAACAGGGAAAGTTCACAGATAATCAACCTGCCAGTCTCACCAAAATATTAATGAAGGAAGAACAAAAAACTAACACAAAAATAGAAAAATGCAAAAACATGGAAAGTGAAACAGGAACTTAAAGGTAAAGAGGCACACAGACAATTCATTCATAACATGGGTCTGGCATGTGGAGCGATGGATGGTATCAGAGCGCACCAAGGTCAGCCTCCTAAAGGCAATAATGAAAAAGCTCAAAGCCCGGAGCCTACACAGGAAAAAGGGGAGTGTAAACCTGCCAAAAAAGGCCTTTCCCGGTCACTGCTGTACAATCAGATGCCCTTATTTACAGTCCCAGGTGGACTCATTGAGCTAACAGACAATCAGGGAAGATAGATCAGCTGAGGACAGAAATATTGTAGTATGTGAGGAGGAAAGAGAACGAATGTTGGAGTTTAAAGAGCAGGTAATAGCAAGTGTTGCTGCATTGCAGAAAGAGCAGGAGAGAGAGAAGGAATTGAGTCGCCAGGAAAAACAGAGCTGAGAGTAGTGAGAGAGGAAGTGACAGTGGTAACAGTAAGTCAGATAGCAAAGCAGGGAGGTCAGCAGGTAGCTTAACCTCAGCATCAGCGAGACAAAAACAGAAAATGGATGAATTTAGGGTAAGAAAGGAACGTGAGCAGGGAGAATATGGTGGTACTTGAGCAAGTGTTAGGTGACAGGCCAGAATGAGATGAGGAAGAGGATGAGTATGAGTGTAGCATCTCCCAAGGAGAAGGACATTTATACGGAGCCACATTTACAGGGACATTGGAGGTATTCCCAGAGGATTTACCTCATCCAGATACCACCATGAGAGCATATAATCTGAGGGACAGAACGAACCTGAAGCTGCCTGAACGATATAATGCAGACAAATCAAAACCTAACTGTGACCCCTATACCGGAGAAAAGGGCGGTAACCAGACGCCCTTATTGCCAAAAGGGGGCAAAATCACCTATCAGTGATATATAACATTACATACACAGAAAGACGTGAGGCTCATAGCTGTTTATTATTATTAGTAGTATTGTGCTCATTGCAGACATGTTATCAGTAGAGTTATAGAAGGTTGTACACTCCTGGGAAAGTAGGTTCTGTTCCCGGTACCATGACGGCTACTCCTGATATGAAAATGTTTAGCTTATGCTTGTAACATTATGGTTGTTTTGTTTGATTAACATTGCTCTGTTCATTATTTCCACATGCAGGTGTAATGAAGAATTGCTTGCTGCAAGTTAGAGCAATGAAGAGCAGCTTACACATACCAGCATACACATAGGATGCTCAATGCAATGAAGACATGCTTACATGCCCACTATGCGATTGTATTGCATCTTGAGGTGGATGGGCACTTGCAGTTTGGGGGCCTGTTGAGTTGGCTACCACAGACAGATGTGATACAATGGCGCTAACGTTCCCACCTTCATTTAATTGACATGACAAAATTATGTCAAAAGGGGGAAACTGTATAATTAATTACGTTTTGAGATATTATGTATTCTAAATCTGTATATTTCCACTGAAACCATGATTCTGCTTTGTATTTTTTCTACTGAGCACAATGTACGTCCTTGAAGATAACATGACCGATGAGAACTGGTTCACATACTGGGAGACAGCGGAAACTCCTCTATTCTATCAGTTGCTTTAGATACACGCCTTTTGGACAACACACACACACACTCTGTGTCCTTTTGACCACGCCCGACGAGTGGGGCCTGTCTCCAGGCCACTGAAATCATGCTTAGGCACCTTCATCTTTGTGGTTTTAAAGTGTCCCGCTCTAAATCACAATGTTGTCGCAGGTCAGATACTTTCTTAGGAAGACTAATGTCAGCTTCAGGCTCGGGTCTGGCCCCAGCACATCGCACAGCCATTCTACATCACCCCAAACCCCACACAGTAAAAGACATGCTCTCATTTTTAGGGTTAACTGGGTTCAGCAGACATTACATTCCTCAGTACAGGGCGTGCACTGCCCCCCTCAGACGTTTGGTAAATGATAAAGGTATGAGAAACCTCACAGTTCCTTGACTGGACACAGGAGGCCGAAACTGCTTTCATAACCTTGAAGAACGCTTTATCTTACTTCTCCAATGTGGCAGTCCCAGACTACTCCTCCCCTTCTTATTTGGATGTTTCTGAAGTCAAACACACAGTAAATGGTGCTTTGTTTCAGAAAAAAGGGGGAGGTCGAAAAGTGCTCATGCATCCAGCATAACGACACACATAGTCATGGGGCATCCACTCACTGTACTGACCACACATAGTGTAGTCTCATGTCAATTAGGCAGCATTCACGATGTCATCACTATGGAAAAAATTCTATCTGCACCACATATCACATTCGAGGGAATCAACATGGCAGACCATATGCTTGAGGGAGAAGCACATGAAGGTGAGAACAGAGTATGTCAAAGTGAGGGTGGATCAGTCAGCAGAACTCCTAGCAGAAGTAGAATAGGTATTGTTCACAGGTGGTGTTGTCATATACATACCACTAAAGGAGTACCGGCAGGATATGCAGGGATCAGAAAGTCAGAAGAAGGTTTTGAGGAAGTTGAAACAGGAAGGATAGTGGATAAGCCAGCAGCACAGAAGGCCAAGCTCATGGCTGTAATCAGAGCATTGGAGGGAGCAAAAGCCGTAGCCTCAGACAAAGTGACAAGAAGCGCATGGATTGGCACATGTTCGACATAAGCAAATTAATCGCCTCTTGACACACTGGTGGCATCCATTCCTGCCTGAAATGACCAGACACTTTGTAAAAACTTGTAAAATATGAACAGATCATGACCCAAAAGCCACCATCAAGCCACATGAGGGAAAGTTCCCAGTGTCCTCTTTACCGGGGCAAGAAATTGTCCTTGACTAAACAGACATGGGGGACAGAGTAAAAAGCTACAGATACCTGCTAGTAGCTGTGGACTCTTACACAGGATGGCCAGAAGTGTGTCCAGCTAAAAATGAGGACGGTCATCAAGTTCCTGATGAATCAGTACATTCTGATGCATGGGTTCCCCAGGAGAATCAGATCAGATAATGGAGCACACTTCAAGAACAAAGACCTTAAGATGGTGGAGAAAATGCTCTATGACCAACTAACAGCACATGTGTCAGCTTTTTCTCAACAGGGGGGAGGACAGAAGGACGGACGGAGAGGAGAATAAGGAGTCCTGCTAAAGGTCATCAAAAGGAAGTGGTCAGAACCAAGGTGGATTGGACCATTTCAGGTGACTGAGTGAACCTCACATGTGGTGAGGCTCAAAGGTAAAGGTGACACTTGCTATCACTGGAGCATGTGTGCACCTGCTGGACAACCAGAAAAAAACTGGGTGAGATCATTGAAGGTCAGAAAGAGGACCAATGAACACTTGCTACGCGGAAAGTGTCTCTGTAATCAAAAAAGAAGGTTTAAAGCTCTCCATTACAAGGTTGTGTGTTGGATAGAGTTTTGTCTGATTTGCTTTCGCAGAAAAGATGGCGGACTTTCAGAACTGGAAGAACCCCAAATGCATGTGTGTTTTTGTTTTTATCTAATTTCTCATTGTTACAGGGATTTTACTGTGGGAAGAGTGGAATCGAGGTAAGGTGACGCTGAACAATTAGCAACAGGACTACTGCCTGAAGGGATATGGTGGTATCGAATTGAACTACATAAAAAATAGTCCCACAACTTTTCAATTTGATCTCTGTCAGGTAAGCCAAATTCGACTAGTGAACAACAAAAGGGGGTGAAAGCCACTGACCATACCCGATTGACCACCAATGATCTCGTTAAAATTCCCAATAATACTGCCCCGGACGGCTCAGTAACCAGAGCCCTTGAAGGATTGCGACCACTATCTGAAGTAATACATGCACTGAAAAAAAGCGTAGCCCAAATATAAGATATAAACACTAAATTTGAGAAGAAAATGACTTAAAACTATTGAAATTATCTGTCCATGCAGCAAGTAAATTTCACTTGATATGGAATCTTGAAACAAGATTTTTAATGCTCAATTCAAGATTGTACTGTAAATTCCAGGACTAAAAATGAGTAAATAACTTTTCAAACAAGCCAAATTATCTATCGTGTCTAAAAATAAGATTTTAAATCTTGGCAAGTCCCACATTATTTGCAGTGTGAGAATTCTGGAATCAGCACTCCAATCAGTGGATGCATAAAGTGTTTGGTAAATGGAAGACTCTGCCATTCCTATCACTGGGATGTTTACGGTTTTGGTGCTATGTGGATGTTGTTGTATTCCCTGTATCAGATCTCTTTGCAACAGGATCATCATAACAGCAATTGAGGGGAAACAACCACCCCCCATATCAGACGCCTCTCCTTTGGTCAGATGGTACAGCTATGGCAGAAGAAGTGGAGTCAGATGAGGACGAGTTGCCAATTTTACTGATGAAGATGAGCATGTGATTGATCTCCTAGAGAGGAGATCGAAAGGGGGATACTGTTGGGATCATATATGTTTTTTACATATATCTTTAATTCATATTTAGATTATCGAGTATTATTCTCTGCACCTCTTATATTAATCGCACACTATTTCATAATTTGATAATTTGGTGTTACTCTCCTCACCTTTTATTATTATCTTAATCTCACATTATTATCTTAAGGCAGGAGGGAGAACCTGAGGGTGCAGAGTGGCAAGTCTCTGCACCTACGAGATGGTGGAAGAAGGCTCAAGGACATGGAGGGGCCAATCAGCTAGCTGCAACACATTCTGTGCACATTCTCATGTAATAGTATAAGTACACTGGATCAGGGCGAGGCAGTCAGTCAGACTTCACGCCCTGACATTAACTTTGTTGGTGCTAGGGTAAGAAGTTTGATCCAGAGCTCTGTATGCTTATTCAACTATCTGATAAATAAAAACAGTGAGTGAGACATAAATATCTTCTCCTATTGCTTCATTAAATGAATGCGCAGGAGCTATCTCACACATAGTGTAATTTCTGGTAGATTGAGATTCACCTTCAACAGCTGTCAGTTCTATGAGTCATCTGGTCAAAGCACCTAATCTGCCCAGAATACCACAGGAACAAAAAGCCTACATGCTCAGTCATTTATTCATTTATTCATTTTGTATTTAACTTTTACGCTCAGAGTTTTTGTTTCGATTTTTGAACTCAACTCCTATGAACTAAGAAACACAATTCAAAGTAAAACATTTCTCTGCTACAAATTCTGTGGTATTTCACTGTTGAAAATATGCATTTCGTAGCTCATTAGTCAAACTATTGCAGCTTTTAGTTGAATTCACATTAATATTTATTCTGCGGCCTATAATAATGCAACACAATCGAATCACACTGAAATATCTAAATGACATCTTTGACTCGCCCACCTCCTCCCTGCATTATTCTCCCCCCCACAAGTCAGTCTCTGTTTCCCAGCATTAATGAGTAGGTGGAGCGTTGCCTCTCTTGGTGTTTGGAAAATACAGGTCAGTCTTTTTATATCTGCTGAGCCGCAGCATCAACACATTTGCATTTCCTTCTAATAAACATTAAACACAATAATTCATTCAAGTCAGAGGATTTTCTCCCCTGAACTTCAAAAGTCAGGAAAACATCTCAGAAATACTTTTTCTGGACTCCTGCTCAGCACCTACCTGGCCAGCTTGCCTTCTCTGTATGTTCGTCCCCATGGGTGTCTGTGTTTCTGCAACGGCCAGACGTCCGGCAGCCAAAGGGTGAGAGAGCCCTCCATGATCTCCCCCTCTGCACATGCTGGCTCGCTCTCCCGGCAGTAGTAACACTTTCCATAGAAACATGTATTATTACCTGTAGAAAGGGGAAAAACAGCACGGATGACTATAAATCCACTTGCCTGTGACATCTTACTAGAGCTGCTAAAAACACAATATTCATTGCTGTTGTTTCAATTCAAGGATTCAAGGCCTTTATTGGTCACAAACAACAGTTATACATGGTATAATGAGCAGCGAAATGCTTTCTGCACCTGTTTCACACTGAAACCATATCAAAAAGTTGAATAAGAATAAAGAACAAAACACACAAGATATATATATAAATATAAATTAAATTTTCAGACTGTGCAAAAGGAGATAAAACAGTACAGATAGTCCAGTACAAAAAATAGTCCTGATATTTTTGATCAACATTAAGATCATTATGTATTGATATTAGGGCCAAAATCGTGTTATTACACTGCCACGTTTTAAAAAAAAACTGAGATATTGCTGTGAATATTTACATTTACAGTTGTTCCTTAAACAGCTCACATGAAAGCTAAGGTACATGCTAGCTCGCTGGCTGAACACAGAGAAGCCTCTAGTCTCTCCATTCAGTAACTGCAGTGCAGCAATTCAGAGAAGTGTGTGACCAAAAATGACTTTGAAAGACTGAAATGAGGTGGTCTAATATAAGATTTACTCAAGCTGAAACTAACAGATTTCCATGAGCGAAACATTTCAAACATCAATATTGCAGTCGTTAATGTTCATTAAATTGTGGTAAGCTGAAATCTTGATCGTGATTAATATTCAATCAATTGTGCAACTGCTCACTGTCGATTAATGAATTATTTTCTGAATTAATCTG